>NC_092275.1:21138989-21201489 GCF_036320965.1 Panulirus ornatus
ATGAACAGTGTTGCGGTATCATAATATCGTCACGCTGTCCACCGATTCTTTCGTAGTATAGCTCCTCTTTTGTTTTCTTTTCAAGTCCACTATAAGGTCTATCCAGTCAGGTGTAGTGCTATCCAGTTAGGTGTAGTGCGTTGCTCGTGTATAGCAAACTGGTCCTCACCTTATACATTCTCTCTCTCTCTCTCTCTCTCTCTCTCTCTCTCTCTCTCTCTCTCTCTCTCTCTCTCTCTCTCTCTCTCTCTCCCTCCTTTTACTCCACGCGCTGCCAATGCCCAGTGATCCTCCCGGTAAACGAGTTTCTCCTGAATTATCAGAGTTAATCGGATTTTCCAGATCGCTCCATTTCTGGCGGAGTCGGTTCGGTGGGATTTATAAAGATTAACAAAGACGTATGTTCCCAAGCAAGACCATGCCCAGCATGTAAAGAACGGCGTTGCAGAGCATGAAGCCCATCCCAGCATGCAGAGACTAGTGTTGCAGAGCATGAAGCCCATCCCAGCATGCAGAGACTAGTGTTGCAGAGCATGAAGCCCATCCCAGCATGCAGAGACTAGTGTTGCAGAGCATGAAGCCCATCCCAGCATGCAGAGACTAGTGTTGCAGAGCATGGAGCCCATCCCAGCATGCAGAGACTAGTGTTGCAGAGCATGAAGGTCATCCCAGCATGCAATGACTGATATTGACAATGAGACAAAATCCCAACGTATGAGAACTGGTGTTGAAAGGTTAAATGGCCCATCCCAACATACAAAGGATAGTATTACAGAGTATGAGGCTCATCCAAACATACAAAGACTGATGGTACAAAGCATTTGAGCCATCCCACCACATACGAGCAGAGGCGAGAGTGTGTATTCGATGCTTAGAAGGCTTAGAACGGTGTTCTTTTCAAGGGATGGGTTGCATGGAGGGAAGAGGTGGGTTCCCAAGACACTGGCGACATAGGCGAGGAAGCGTCGGAAGCACACCCGAGTAGGAGGAGTGTAGACATCCCACCCGCACCATAGACCTGACACATGAGCTCCCTGCCTTGACACCTGAGTCAGCGAGAGTGTCATACGTGCACGTCTTGTCCATTTGCACCTGAGGGGGAATACTTGGAAGACCCTAGCCCAAGGGCGTTAGAAGAGAGGGGCGTAGGTTAGGTGGAAGGAAGTGCAGGAGGAGGACCACAAACCAGAATCGTCCCAGACAGAGGGAAAGAGAACGGAATATCAGAGCGGAGGAGACGTTATCTGTGAGAGTGGTGGAGAGTCTCGGGTTAAGCTGATAAGACAAGTCATGAATCACCATCTTAAAGCACATACCCGGCCTTGCGACAGACACTCAGGAGCCACCGGCATGACGGAAGAAGGCGTAGCAAGGGCGCCATTCTTTTGAACTGAGGTTGCGTGGCAAAGGAGGACGCCTTGACCTTGGAAGTCTCTCTCTCTCTCTCTCTCTCTCTCTCTCTCTCTCTCTCTCTCTCTCTCTCTCTCTCTCTCTCTCTCTCTCTCTCTCTCTCTCATTCATCTTGAACATGCACAAAGAGGACGAGAAGATCGCTCTTTGATGAGTGAAAATAAAAAAGAAATAAGAAACGGAAGAATTTCAGGGAGAAAAAAAAACCTGTCTTCTCTGGAAGTCTTTCTTTCGCTCGAGTACCTCAGAAAGTGTCTGACTACACAAGTCGCCTTACACTGTCATGAAGAGAAGTTGAACACTCTGGTAAGAAAACAGCTAAATACAAATACTTTAACTTGGTGCTTCGCTCCACGAGACTTGTTGAATTTATGATAATACTCTGCCTAAAACATTCCCTGCTAATGCAAATATATTTCTGCAGGGCTTCGAAATATCTAGAAACGGTTAATCCCATCACATTAGTGGGTTCAGATACCCTGTAATCTCTTAGTATTAGTGGGAGTCGATAGCAAATGTAGAGTGTTGTATCACAATAATGTTAGAACAGTCTTGTGCATATGATTATAAAGGACGAGGATCAAGGCTGTGAGATGAGGCATGAGGATGAAGGAGGTGTGAGGTGAAGGATGTGGGATGAGGGATGTGAGGTGATGGGTATGAGGCGAGGGCTGTGGAGTGAGGGATGTGCAAATAAGGATGTGGGATAGATATGAGGGTGAGAGATACTGGAATGAAAGATACTGGATGAAGAATGAGAGGAGGTATGCTTAACCTCTTGAGCACGTTGGTATGGTACCTGGGTATGATGGCTTGGCATTTGACCGGAACTTAAAAGATGTGGTTGAAGGTCACTCCGCACTCAAGGACTGGACCATCGTGTTCAAGTGGGTGAAAGAAGTTGGATGTATAGACTAGAAGGTGTGAGAATGTAGAAGGGGGGGTATGGAGTGTGAATGAAGGGGGTATGTGGAGTGAGACTGAAGGGAGAAGTGGAATGAGAATGTAGGTGAATGTAGAATGTAGATAAAAGGAAGGATTGTGATGTTAAATGATACATAGATAATATGTAATGCGGGGAAAAAGGTGTAGGGGGTATGTGGAGTGAGACTGAAGGGAGAAGTGGAATGAGAATGTAGGTGAATGTAGAATGTAGATAGAAGGAAGGATTGTGATGTTAAATGATACATAGATAATATGTAATGCGGGGAAAAAGGTGTAGGGGGTATGTGGAGTGAGACTGAAGGGAGAAGTGGAATGAGAATGTAGGTGAATGTAGAATGTAGATAAAAGGAAGGATTGTGATGTTAAATGATACATAGATAATATGTAATGTGGGGAAAAAGGTGTAGGGGGTATGTGGAGTGAGACTGAAGGGAGAAGTGGAATGAGAATGTAGGTGAATGTAGAATGTAGATAGAAGGAAGGATGGTGATGTTAAATGATACATAGATGATATGTAATGTGGAGAAAAAGGTGTAGTTTTTATGGGTTATGTAGTTCTCTGTTTGTACTGTAAGGGGAGGGAGTTTTGCACTCGTAGGGCCCACCGTTTCTCGAACATTATCCAGTATCATACAACTTCCAAATTACGGATGGTTGTATGTGCTTGTAGGTGTGTACAAGGAAAGTGTGTGCGTGTACGTACCTTCCTACATCTCTACTGTGACATTTCGCCATCGTACGTGGCGGTGCGGTATGATAACCGGCCAATTAAATTCCTTATCACGCCGATGAAGTATGATCAATATGAAATGCTATGGTCGCAAATGATGTCTGACGGCTTTTGAGTCCTCCCCTTCCTCCATCTCCATACGTGGGAGTATTATCGTTCTGGTACATATATACCGATATCACCATTTCCGCAGATACAAGATACCTAGAGTAGAATTGGAAGAAAAAAATAGAATCAAGACCCAACCACTTTTTCGTGTGAATTTTACACCCCATCATGAAAAAAATGATTGCCAAATGACTAGATTCTCTTTTACGTGACGCATTGATAATGTGCCGGTAATTATTCGTTAATTGGAGTATATCAAATTAGATACCCTTCACATATCTGTGATGCATAAATAACTAAACCTCCTAATTCAGTTTCTGCCTTTAGTGATGTTCTGACATTTATTTTTTTTCTTTTTTAGTTCGTAAACCGTACCGTGTTGAGCTGTGTTTCTTTTTTAGCATGTGTACCCGACTTTGTCCTCCTTCGGAATAGACTATTCGATTCCTCATTTGCACGTCAGCTGCTCACGTCTTAAAAGGGTTCTGGAGCTTGGAATGAAGCGGACTTCGAATTGTAAATCCCTCGTCACCAGTTCGCTCTTTCAAGGCTGGAAGAACTGGGGATTTGTGGCAAAGGGGAGGAGTAGTTAGCACTGAGGTACTTGGGGGATCATTATGATTTGATTATATCTTACATTAAAGTTAATGTGCCTACAGTTGCAGTATCATTGTCATGCAAGTGTAGTTAACACTTAAGGGGACGTATGATGACTCCTGAAAGTAAACGCAGGTTTAATGTACACTTAAAAGTGTACATTAGATAACTACACTTAACAACAGACTCGTGGAATTACTACGCTTGTTTGTGATATAAAAGCAAACTATTTTGGTATACTTGGAGTATCGAGTAAACCCATATTTGTTACCCATGACAGTATCTGATCCACATTGATGATAGTAATACATTCGCCAATTAATTTGCATGTGTCAGTACTACATTAATTGATATTCGCAATGTGAATGGTTCATGATGCTGAACTTGGCATTCACTTTGCTAAGTAATGATGTAACCAAACTGAAGAGTAAACTTGGCATTCAACTCGCTAAGTAATGATGTAACCAAACTGAGGAGTAAATTGATGTTATAGCCTTACTTGATGGGACCTTGAAGTTACCGTGATGTTTACTGATGTTGCTGTTGTGGTGTACGGCAAATTGCTTCTTATTACTGGGTTTATCAAGTACCGATGTTGAAGGCGCTCTGAAGAATAATCTAAAGTTTTACTAACCTGCGCTCCAGTCAGGAGCTGGATGATTAATAGATATCTTTTGTAAGAGAAGCTCGCGGATGGTAATCTACTCACTCCTTTTCCTCCATCACGATAACGCAACCTCGCCATATGAACACAGGCAGACGAAGTCAATAACAAAAATGTGTTTTGATGCGCGTGTTGCGTTTGTGTGTACCGAAGAGACATGTCTTGAGCTCTAACGCATGCAGATCCACCCGACGTCTCTACACTTGTATTCTGTATTGGTTAATTGGTTAATTACTGAAGAAAATACGTCGTGAAGACGTCCCTTGTCGTGTCGCTAGTTGATTACCAGTTCGTAATATCATGTGTCGTATCTGTACTTAACAAATCCTTTGATTACCAAACGTAATGTGAACGAATCGTTGTATTGGAAACCTGAGGATTTATAATGTTAGCATGATTGTTCATTCGTGAATCTGAAGACTGTTTGTGTGTTAAGGGGAATGAGTTTTACACTTGTGTTGCTCCGCCTTTTATCCTTGCTTTTATGCACCATGCGTTGACTCTCACATGTGTATATACATACCCGTACGCAGACACTATCCTAAGCCGTGTGTGTGTGTGTGTGTGTGTGTGTGTGTGTGTCATCAGAATGTCATATGTGACCCTATTTTTATGTTTTCGTTTGAAGTTAGCACTTTACCTTCCACACACGACGTCAGCAGTTCATTACATGGTTAGAAACTATTTGTCTGCCAAGTTTGACGCTGATTGGTTTGGTTAACGAGGAGAATAATGACGCTTAATTGAACTAATTGTAAGTAAGAGGAGGGACGAAGCACCTGAGGTAAGCAACGCGGACAAAGCAAAGAGAATACAGACCGATAAATGAGACAGTAGAGGTTGGGTGAGATTTGATTTTACACCATCTGTTTGCATCACTATTTTCTACTTTCTCTGTTGAAAATTCAGTTTTCTAAATATATTCAGTATTCGCGAAAAGCTAGAAGGTTAATTTTAACGAGACTTGATTGATTTTTGAAGAGATAAAATCTCACTTTAAATGACCAAAAGTTAACAAGAATTTAGCCATGTTAACCCTCTATGGGAACAATCCGACCCATTTTTGTTTATTCATCTCATACCCGTAATGTACACTTGGTATCCGAATCGAACTATTTACCATTACACCCCGAGAATCGAACCCTGGTCTATCAATGAGACAGCTAGGTCGTCTAACCCCTGGGGTCATCATGGCCTGTAGGTTAGGCTACCTGGCCGCTTCGCTGATGGACCAGGGTTCGATCTTCGAGGTGTCGTGGTACATGGTTCACATTCTCATCCTAATTTCACCTTCGACTCCACGAACATTTACACCCAGAGACAAATTACTTTCCCTCCAAGTCTAATTTACATATCGTGATATCTTGACGTGGGTTAAGTATCTCGGGGACCATTATGCTTGTGATGTGTCAGAAAATCTGTTTACCTGGAGCTCTTGTAAGCTCAAGGTGTTCCTTCTAGGCGAAAGAAAACCGAGGTCAGAGCGGAGTGGCAACTTAAAGCTACGTTTTCTTGAAAGGGAAAAGACTTTCCCTTTTTTGACATATTCAATACATCTGTAAAACACCACTGTTCCTACGGTCACCTCTGGTTGTTTTCACTATTTCCTTTGATGTACTTTTATCTATTTGACTTTTGATTTTTAGTCAGGATTTTATTTTTGAATGGTTATTTGCTTTTATATATTTTTTTACCTGCAGTTTATACGATGCTCGATATTAAAAAAGTAATTCCATAGGTTTAGAGGCAGAACAATCTCGTATGAAATGTCAAACGATCATGGCCGTAGTTGGAAACGTAAATCAGGAAGAAAACTATAATTAAGTTCTCCTTTCTGTAAGTCTTTTACGTTTTCTGTTTTCAACCCAGACTGGGTATATATTGGGACTACGTCTATTACAGATTGGCATTAAGTTCTACGACGTAAATCGTACGGAAGTCGAAGCAATTTTTCCAATTCTCACGAGGTAAATGTTTTAGGTTTTCCCATAGTTATGTGTCAGGGATATGTAATTAGTTCGTCTTATTTGAAAACAAATCTTCGCCACATGTTTTAACTTATACATCTATTAGATAGCAGTGAGTGCTTTCGTTTATTATATCCTCTGTCTGAGGTTATTGGGATAGGGAAGAAAGAATACTTCCCACGTATTCCCTGCGTGTCGTAGAAGGCGACTAAAAGGGGAGGGAGCGGGGGGCTGGAAATCTTCCCCTCTCATTTTTCTCTTTTTTTTTTAATTTTCAAAAGGAAGGAACAGAGAAGGGGGCCGGGTGAGGATATTCCCTCAGAGGCCCAATCCTCTGTTCTTAACGCTACCTCGCTGAGGCGGGAAATGGCGAATAGTATGAAAATATATATATATATATATATATATATATATATATATATATATATATATATATATATATATATATATATATATATATATTTTTTTTTTTTTTTTTTTTTATACTTTGTCGCTGTCTCCCGCGTTTGCGAGGTAGCGCAAGGAAACAGACGAAAGAAATGGCCCAACCCCCCCCCCCATACACATGTATATACATACGTCCACACACGCAAATATACATACCTACACAGCTTTCCATGGTTTACCCCAGACGCTTCACATGCCTTGATTCAATCCACTGACAGCACGTCAACCCCGGTATACCACATCGCTCCAATTCACTCTATTCCTTGCCCTCCTTTCACCCTCCTGCATGTTCAGATTTGTCCTTGAAATATGTCATCTTTGTCATCCCGAAGCCCTTATCTCCAGGGCGGCGAAGCGCAAATGCTTTTTTTCTTTACGACCGTATAGAAGGTGTCCCTATTATTTACCTTTCCTGGAATACAGTACTTGGTGCGCCTGAAGCTTACCCATCTCCGGGAATTCTTAACGGAGTGACCACTCAAACACGGCCTAACCATTTTTGGAGAGTGGTACGAAGAGGAGGGCTGTTGTCAAACAGTGGGGTCGAGCCCGAACCATCTGTACTCACTTCTGACAGTACTTTAAAAACTCCGTGCCCACCTGATGCTTGACCTCCCCCGCATCACTCAACTCACCGAGAACTCTGATTCTTCTACTCCCATTCTACCATGGCCTTTCTCAAACCTTCTTCTCATCTTTTTTTTTTTTTTGTCGCTGTCTCCCGCGTTTGCGAGGTAGCGCAAGGAAACAGACATCTGTGTGCGTTAAAATGCTTCCTACCCATCCTATCAATGACACACACACACTGACACACACACACACACACACACACACACACACGGCCACACACACACACATATCCTCTGGGCTTCTATGTTCCTCGTTTCTCCTTCATCTGTGACTCTTTCCACCCCCCCCCCCCCCCCAACACCGCCAACGTGAATATTTTTCTCTTTTTTACGGTTTCCACAGCAGTGTCACTATGCTAGTACCTCCCTCTTCCTTATTCCCTTTTCCACCCAAACTCCACCAGTAGTAACATCGTCACCAACACTCCACAAGACTCTTTCCGTCAACGTTCCACCAGAACCTCGTCACCACCACTACAACACTACTCCATCACGACCTCGTCACCACCACTACAACACTACTCCACCACGACCTCGTCACCACCACTACAACACTACTCCACCTCGACCTCGTCACCACCGCTACAACACTGCTCCACCACGACCTCGTCACCGCCACTACAACACTGCTCCACCTCGACCTCGTCACCACCGCTACAACACTACTCCACCTCGACCTCGTCACCACCACTGCAACACTGCTCCATCACGACCTCGTCATCACCACTACAACACTGCTCCATCACGACCTCGTCACCACCACTACAACACTACTCCACCACGACCTCGTCATCACCACTACAACACTGCTCCATCACGACCTCGTCACCACCACTACAACACTACTCCATCACGACCTCGTCACCACCGCTACAACACTGCTCCATCACGACCTCGTCACCACCACTACAACACTACTCCATCACGACCTCGTCACCACCACTACAACACTGCTCCACCTCGACCTCGTCACCACCGCTACAACACTGCTCCACCACGACCTCGTCACCACCACTACAACACTACTCCACCACGACCTCGTCACCACCACTACAACACGACTCCACCTCGACCTCGTCACCACCGCTACAACACTGCTCCACCACGACCTCGTCACCACCACTACAACACTACTCCACCTCGACCTCGTCACCACCACTGCAATACTACTCCATCACGACCTCGTCACCACCACTACAACACTGCTCCACCTCGACCTCGTCATCACCACTACAACACTACTCCATCACGACCTCGTCACCACCACTACAACACTGCTCCACCTCGACCTCGTCATCACCACTACAACACTGCTCCATCACGACCTCGTCACCACCACTACAACACTACTCCACCTCGACCTCGTCACCACCACTGCAATACTACTCCACCTCGACCTCGTCACCACCACTGCAACACAACTTCCTCACATCATTTCAAGTTAATGCTTATGGTGGTGTCCCACAGTCTGTAACTAATTCCCATTTCAAGTCCATAAAAAGGAGAAAAAAAATATCTAAAGCAAAAGTTGACGAGGAGTGGAGGAGGAGGAGAAGGAGGAAGACGTTACCTTGATGCAAATTTGGACCATTTCTTTCCCTGGAATCAAGCGATGAACATGCATCAGAAACTGTAGGGGCTCGTCATCCCCGAGATATGAATCGCTGATCATGTTGACAGCCAAAGAAAGAGATTTTTGTCTCTTGCTTCCTAGGGATGACTGGTTTAAGGCCTTGATAGTCATCTTCTCAATTAGCATTTTGAATTGTGAGTCTCTAAGGTAAAGCTGACATGCATGATAAAGGAATCTCTTTATTTGTTACGCCCGTGATCGAAATATTCCTTTATTTTTACATACATGATACAGGGATCTTATTCATTTCATGAATGTGGTGAAAACTATGATCGGCAAGAAGCATCCCCTTGGAGATTTAAGGAGTTGTGGTGAGCAGCAAGGGGTTGAAAGAGAAGATTTCCCTTAAAAAACTACACAAGTCCCTTTATTTTAGGTACACATGCCCTGCATTACTCACATTTCTTTTCATTGGTTCTCTCTTTTATGGCCAGTTACTCCTTCATTCTCTCTCCATCTCTCTCTCCATCTCTTTACCTACCCCCATTTTCACCGTAGCTTTGCTGACTTAACACACATTTCTTTTAATTTTATTTTTCTCTGGGTGTTTTTTTTTTGGGTTGTTATTCCATCATCCTCTCTCTCTCTCTCTCTCTCTCTCTCTCTCTCTCTCTCTCTCTCTCTCTCTCTCTCTCTCTCTCTCTCTCTCTCTCTCTCTCTCCCTCTCTCTCTCTCTTTTTCACTGTACCTTTGCCGTCTAGTCATGTATTGAATAATGCAGCGCCTCCCAGTGCGCGACTCACGTCGAGCGGGGCCTCGCTCAGCCGATATTCCTTGTTAGTGCAGAAACTGGATCATGTATGCCTGTCAGGTTGCGACACTTGCAAAGTGTTCGTCGAACCCCCGCTTTCTCGTCGGGTCATTGAATCCTATGTTACCTCCCAGGCCACAACACACGTTATCATGATATATATATATATATATATATATATATATATATATATATTTTTTTTTTTTCATACTATTTGCCATTTCCTGCGATAGCGAGGTAGCGTTAAGAACAGAGGGCTGGGCCTTTGAGGGAATATCCTCACCTGGCCTCTTTCTCTGTTCTTTCTTTTGGAGAGAAAAAAAGAAATGAGAGGGGAGGATTTCCAGCCCCCCGCTCCCTTCCCTTTTAGTCGCCTTCTACGACACGCAGGGAATACGTGGGAAGTATTCTCTCTCCCCTATCCCTAGGGATATATATATATATATATATATATATATATATATATATATATATATATTTTTTTTTTTTTTTTTTTTTGTCGCTGTCTCCCGCGTTTGCGAGGTAGCGCAAGGAAACAGACGAAAGAAATGGCCCAACCCCCCCCCATACACATGTACATACACACGTCCACACACGCAAATATACATACCTACACAGCTTTCCATGGTTTACCCCGGACGCTTCACATGCCTTGATTCAATCCACTGACAGCACGTCAACCCCTGTATACCACATCGCTCCAATTCACTCTATTTCTTGCCCTCCTTTCACCCTCCTGCATGTTCAGGCCCCGATCACACAAAATCCTTTTCACTCCATCTTTCCACCTCCAATTTGGTCTCCCTCTTCTCCTCGTTCCCTCCACCTCCGACACATATATCCTCTTGGTCAATCTTTCCTCACTCATTCTCTCCATGTGCCCAAACCATTTCAAAACACCCTCTTCTGCTCTCTCAACCACGCTCTTTTTATTTCCACACATCTCTCTTACCCTTACGTTACTTACTCGATCAAACCACCTCACACCACACATTGTCCTCAAACATCTCATTTCCAGCACATCCATCCTCCTGCGCACAACTCTATCCATAGCCCACGCCTCGCAACCATACAACATTGTTGGAACCACTATTCCTTCAAACATACCCATTTTTGCTTTCCGGGATAATGTTCTCGACTTCCACACATTTTTCAAGGCTCCCAAAATTTTCGCCCCCTCCCCCACCCTATGATCCACTTCCGCTTCCATGGTTCCATCCGCTGACAGATCCACTCCCAGATATCTAAAACACTTCACTTCCTCCAGTTTTTCTCCATTCAAACTCACCTCCCAATTGACTTGACCCTCAACCCCACTCTACCTAATAACCTTTCTCTTATTCATATATATATATATATATATATATATATATATATATATATATATATATATATATCGCTACTTCGCTAATGCGGGAAATGGCAAATAGTATGAAAGAAAGACATGTATATATATATATATATATATATATATATATATATATATATATATATATATATATATATATATATATATCTTGATCTGGTAGCCTGAGATAGACTATAGAATACCATGGAGTTTTGAGGTGAAGGGGAATATACTTTCAGTGCAGGGTACGTATAAAAACATCATTCTCAGAACAGCTTAGCCTTCATAAGATGCAATAGAAAAACTCAGCAAGTGCTGTCCAAGTTCGCCCTCAAAAGATAAATATGTGCAAGAACTCGAGTCTCGAAAGTACGAGAGACGAGGCCCACCTTCCGCTTATCGCTACAGCGAGACAAGATACCCACAAAAGAGTCCTAAATGGAAAAGTTTTTTAAGTTGGCAGTAGTGACCGGTAGGAGGGAACAGCGGAGAACCGAGACGATCCGAGCCTTAACTTTTCTCTCTTGCAGGGGGAACCACCGAATTGGCCATAAATGTGTGTGGTTCTCGTTCCCCAACCGCCTCATCCCATGGCAGGTTTCTGCGAGTTTTCTTCCCTTGATAACACAGCCTCATAGGAGGCCACAACACCTTAATGTTCATACCACAGACCTGGTTGGCACACACACACACACACACACACACACACACACACACACACACACACACACACACGCACCGTCCCTTACGATATATCTATGAGAACGCAGTCGTAGAATCCTTCACTCAAAGGCATTAAACTACTCATGAAAAATAGTTAGTACAATTATCTTTATGTTCGCTGGGATGGCACGGGCAGCTGAGGGCCCAAATCAAATCCATCCCGTCAACGCTATGTATGTACCCTTGCCTGAGCCAGGTACCCATTTTATCGACGTAACCTTGGGGGGAGGGGGGATGTGCAGCTGGATTGACTGTGGACCGACTGCCAGAACCAGGATTCGAACCTATACGCTCGACCCTGGGCGGCCCGTGAATGCGTCACGTTTCTGGTCATATATATTCATCTCTAAACTTAGGGTGAGTACTTAGAAAAGGTCTTAAGTTACGTAGAACTTAGATTCTCCTTAGTGGGCATATTTCATTCACTGTATATCCATCAAGGAAGACCATCTCCCATCTGTTGGTTGTTAACATAAGAAAGTATTGTTAACTTAAGAAAGTGTTCTTTAAGACAGTTGTTTGCTTATATTTAAGTAGTTAAACATGCACTGGACTTCAGTCATAGTAGAGTAAAAAGTTATGACACTTACACTTTATTGATATACACCATCACACAAATCTGGGCTCACTCTTATTCCTACGTCTTGTCGAACCAGGTTCATGCAAGATAATAACAGATATTTATAGCCACTACTTGAGGGACAGACATAGAAGGTCATCTCCAAAATAATCTCCGGGAATATCAGCTTTTTGGGTTGTACTTAAGGTGTTTCCTGTTTAGGTGGTCTGTGGTTATGGAGCATGCCAGGTGCGGTACAAGCTAGTTATGGGATGTGCCAGTTACGGGATGTGCCAGTTACGGGATGTGCCTGTTACGGGGTGCCCCAGTTACGGGATGTGCCAGTTACGGGATGCGCCAGTTACGGGATGTGCCAGTTACGGGATGCGCCAGTTACGGGATGTGCCAGTTACGGGATGTGCCAGTTACGGGATGCGCCAGTTACGGGATGTGCCAGTTACGGGATGCGCCAGTTACGGGATGTGCCAGTTACGGAATGCGCCAATTACGGGATGCTCCAATTACGGGATGCTCCAGTTACGGGATGTGCCAGTTACGGGATGTGCCAGTTAAGGAACGCTCCAGTTACGGGATGTGCCAGTTACGGGATGCGCCAGTTACGGGATGTGCCAGTTACGGGATGTGCCAGTTAAGGAACGCTCCAGTTACGGGATGTGCCAGTTACGGGATGCGCCAGTTACGGGATGCGCCAGTTACGGGATGCGCCAACTATGAGGCACGCCAGTTGCAGGATATGGTGATCGGGGATGATCGTGTTGGATGGCGTAATATTGGCGAGAGCTGTTGTGGTGGTCGATAACCCTGACGTTAAACAATCTCTCTCTCTCTCTCTCTCTCTCTCTCTCTCTCTCTCTCTCTCTCTCTCTCTCTCTCTCTCTCTCTCTCTCTCTCTCTATCAACAACAACCACCTCGTGTATACAGGATTAAAAACGCTACAAATCATTGCTGTTGTTGGGTTCGACTGACACGAGAAATTGGATTCGAGTTCCGTAACACCCCCTCCCTTGCATCATAGATCGTCACAAATGCGACGCCTGATTAAGTAAACACCCCCGGGGTTTCCTTGGTCTGTAGCACTTAGTGGACATATGTTATCAGGCCAGGACACACACACACACACACACACACACACACACACGTGTAGTCACAGAGACACAGGTATAAGTTAACGTTAAGCCCTAAGGGATGCTTGAACACCCACACAGTTCAGCCGGACCTCCATCAGTGTGGCTGAGCGTCAGCAGACCTTCCGAGGGAGTTTTATATTTCATTTCCCCCGTCAGCGGAACAGCTTGGCCTGACTGTTTCAACGCGGCGGTAATATTATCCTCCTCGCTTCACATCGGGGGTTTGCACCAGTGTACATCGAGGCGATCATGTCCACTGATTTTACAAAGGGTTTCGGAGGTGAAACTTGTGTACTCTGTGTACTCTGGATCGCACGCACACACACACACACACACAGAGCAGTGATTCTTATGAAAGTGTGCTTCAGACTCAGTCCTTGCTCGCCTGTTTTGTCTGTCTAAAACCCCAATTTTTACCCTCTCTTTGGAGGAGAACCTTTGTAGTTCAGTGACCATTCAGCGATTGGACTGCATTTAAAGAGAGAGACCCGTTTCTCCAAGACAACAACCTTCTGTTAGTGGCCCGTTTCTACAAATTGTGCTCCACATAGCCATCTTCACCTCGTTACCCATCCATAACCCATGAGATTCTCTATAACTTTACCATGTCGCTCTGTCACCACACTGAGGTCTGTAACTTTGCTCTAGATGCATCTCATGTCAAAGGATCTTCATATGGAAGGAGCATGGCTGCTTCTTTGTCTGTCATAGACTCTTATATATATATCTATGATATTCCTGGTTACTTTTCCTTCTCTTCCTGGAGAAGCAGAACAAAGCGATGAGTGACTTTGCATGGAAGCAGCGAGTGGCAGTGACACAAATCTGGAAAAGGTTATGGATAGTGATATCCTGTGACAGCTTTGTGAAGGCAACGCTGGTGTCAAAGCCATGTAGGGCATGTACAGATTAGCAGTCGTGTGCCTGTCCTCTTTCCCAGGGAGGTAGCGTCCATGTGTGGTCCATCTCCCTTCAATGTCCAGCGTGCACGCAGACCTCAGCAACTAGACGTCCTTTTGTTGCGATAGCACAACGGTATCGCCGACGCATCTGTGTCGTCACAACGACCGACAGCTCTAGCGAGAGAGAGAGAGAGAGAGAGAGAGAGAGAGAGAGAGAGAGAGAGAGAGAGAGAGAGAGAGAGAGAGAGAGAGAGAGAGGGCACTGTCGTGCTTCTATCTTCGTGGGAAGAGACGAGACGAGGAAGCATGACTATAAAACCCGGTGTTCTTCACCAGTTTTACAGTCTCCACTCTGGCGAAACCTCCTGCAAGATCTGCTGATTGGTCATCTTCGAATCGTGGCTGGTGGTGCCTTGGAGACGATGGAGGCACCTCGGAAACACAGCCAGTGCGGCTTTATTGGCAGAAGCTCTCAGTGTCAATCGATAGTACGAGTACCACTCACTCGGTGACTTGGGGGGGTAAAGTCACCTGCACCTTATTGGTGACGCTCCGTCTGCTTTATCGAATTTTCTTCGACGTGTCTGCCCAACACAGCTGTGAGATCATAGTCCTCAGAGTTTTATTCAGGAAGAAGCTCAGGATCTGCTCCGACGGATCATCAAAGATATTGAAGAGAGACTCGTTCATTGACTGGATCCTTGCCATTTCCATCAGGAGATGTACCCTGTCCTCCTTCTCCTTCTTCTTGGGTGCTGGCGAGATATGAACCTCCTCACATACTACCTCTGTCGGATTGACGGATCTGACGGTGTTGTATCCTGCCCAGACCCACCTTTACTGAATAGCGCAGGGTACACTGCAGCAAATTCAAACTCGATCATCATAGAAGATACTTATGCCACCAGCACAAGCCACCGAGACCATCATTTTACCACTACTCAAGAAATAATTATTTCACACAAAAAAGAGATTGATTTTATTGCTACCGTGGTGAAGGTTGGAAATGATCGATATTTGTTACGTTTTTGTTTGGAAATGTGAGGTCGTAATGGGCTTGTGGGGAGAGTCGACCCTCAGCCTTCCCCTTAACTCTTGCGTTTTTTATTTCGAAAATAGTTTGAAAATCTTTGACAAAAAGTGTGGCCTGATTCTGGACGTAAATACGAAGAGTTTCCTACGTCATGGGTTTCATTTCGTACATTTTGCTTGCAGTAGCTTCGTTCTACTGTTACGTAAGTCTAAAGTTGTTCTGCCTCACTTTTAATGGCCTTCATTAATTATCTTCCCACAACAATAGTTACTGAACTGTGACTTATCATTAACCTCACAGAACTACGTGAAGTTTCCTCAGAAGTAGATGGCTTGCACGAAGTTGGACGTGCCTTGAGATCAATGTTATAGTGATGGCTTTTCCAGTGTTATGGAACATGTCATGAATTCAAGAATCGTCTTCGTAAGTCTGCTAACAGTATAGAGCTCATCCTAGGGAAGGATGAGACCTTCTTCCCTAGATACCCAGATAGACAGAAGCGTAGAATCCTCAGTGCAGGTACGCATCATATACTATTTCCATTTTCATTGCACGGAAATCTTGTTTCATTTCGGTTGCACGTTTCCGATCCGTGCCTCCTTCTCAACGCCATCCATTTAAGTAGGGCGTTTCTGACCTCAGCTTCTTCACAGTGGATGTCACTTTGGTCTCATCGCCATTTCTTCCATCAGTAACTTTCTCGCTTCATTTTTTCTTTTGGCTGACAAACAACAAAAGACTTTAGCAGATTTCGATATCAGGGTCCCCCTGCCACGTTCCCCCTCTCAGAGATTTTCTATTTTTTTTTTTGCATTCTAATGTCATTTAATTACGTCTCTATCTTAACACTATTTCAAGTAGCAAAAGACGAAGCACGCGATAAGGATTTGTCCATTAGAATACGAATTTTCCAAAGCACTGTTCTTGTCTCCGCTCTACCCACACATACCACCCACCACCACACAACAGTAGCATAGATTCTTACATGTAGGTATATATTTCTCTAGTCAGTACGACGGTCTCTTCCTCCGCTGATACTCTGTGTACCATCTCCCTTAGGATCGTCTGGGAACGAGGAACCACTCCAGCTCCCGCTCTCGAAGCCAATGGCACACTGACCGGATTTGCTTTGTTACCGCTAATACACTCTCACATAATAACTTTTCCTCTATTCTTTCTCCAGACATTTCTGTTCCCAGCCATGTCTCCATCCTGGACGATATCTTTAATGACACTACGGCATAAGGCTGCCTTTATCCTTCATGCTTTCCATGGGGTCTGATAGTACCTCAAGCTGCCAATAACATCATCCACAAAAACTGCGTTCCTTTTTTTCTGTGTTGATGACTATTTGACGGTACTTCTTCTCCTTCATCCCTCTCTTCTACGTAGCCCAAGTCTTCTAGCAGATTTCTGGTCTTATGTTTAAGGAGTTAACCATCTCGTCCGCATAATTTTTCACTAACAATATCCCTCAACAGACTTGTTTATTGAGGATCTGATATCTGATGTCTAGCCTTTCTTATCATTCATGTTCTCCCTGTGTTATCTTAAACCCTCTCTCAGCTCTGTACACATCTGTGATGATCTCGCACTTCCCTTTAGTAACTGAACATCATCCATTTTTCAAATCTAAATTCTTATCAGCTGTCTCAGGTGTTTGTAATTTTCCCCTTTCACACGCTCCCATTTTCACTTCGTCTACAAAATAAAGCATTTGAGGCGTAGAACAAAAGTGCACCTCCCATACACAGATCATTAGGTATGTTGTCTGACCACTGCCAAGTCCCCAGCATCATGTAAAGGTCACTGTACCACTGCGACACGGTGTATGTCTCTCCTGCTTTTTCTTATCACTTCAGTTATCTCACGATGGAAAAGGGACGAGGAATGCTCGCTCGTTATCAGTTTCCAGCGACATGTCCCTCTCATCAAATCTTCAAGTCTTCATCTGAACTGTTTCTCGTCAACACAGAGATATCTGACTGGGAAAAGACGGTGATGAAAAGGTCTCTTTGTCCCTAAGGTATAAACAATACGTGATATCCAGCACCCTATGACCAGAGGAGTTGGTGATGAAAGTCTGTGACCCAATTTTACGTGATCTCATCCTTTATCGAAGCATTGGATTAGTTTTTCAATAAGATCAAACTCAACTACTGAGGTGATATGATTGTAATGGAAGAATCACCAGTTGGAAGGTGTGTCTGATCACGATTGAAAAAAATGTTGAAGAAGAATTTGTAGGAAAAGAGAAAATGACACCAGTGGGAGGAAATTAACGCCTGTGTACAGATATACCAAAGGATATTGAATGAAGTGGTATGAAATAAATGTAAATGAAGCAAGGGGTATAGGTGAGGAGTGGAAAGTATTAGGGTAGTATTTCTTACATTTACGGGTGAAGTGTGTTGTATATGGGAGATGAGATGTTGACGTTACTGGCATGGCCTTAATTAGGAGGGCCTCAGTTAACCCTACCGTCTCAGCTGAAAAAAAGATATCAAGTGTAAATGTGAGATTGACTCAAGTTCACACCATAGAGAATGGCCATAGAATAATTCACTTGGCATTTATGTGTATTTCCCCATGTTATACCTTGAGGGCTAAATTTGTAAGTGCGCCAAGTTAAGAAACTTCGACCTCCACAATAAAACTGCTTCAAACTTCGACCTCCACAATGAAAACTGCTTCAAACTTCGACCTCCACAATGAAAACTGCTTCAAACTTCGACCTCCACAATGAAAACTGCTTCATTCTCTTAACGTAGGGCTAATAAGAACGGTAATGACGTGCCAAATGACCAAGAGGATGAAGATCTGACTGTGTGCGGGTCTGGGAGGGCGTGATAGCGCGGGGCGTATTAAGGTGAAGGTGTTAATGGTGGAATGAATGTTTGCTGGTCGTACATATGTATGTATATGACGGTGGGGGGAATGTTGGTTGGTTGGTTGCTGCTTTTGATGGTGATGGGCAAGTTTTGTTGGTGGTGGGAATGGTGGTCAGAATGTTCGTTGGTCAGTGTTTTTGATGGTGGTGGAAATGAGGGTTGGTGTTGCTTTTGATGGTGGTGGAAATGATGGTGGGTGGTGCTTTTGACGGTGGTGGGAATGTCAGTTTTTCGTACTTAAGATGTTAGATGTTGATGAACATATCCACCTTCTGACCTCCCTCCTATACAACTTCACAGACCTACTTAACAGTCATAATGCCTTTGTAATTCGAGCATTTCCCTTTGCCTTTATGTAATGGCTAAGACTCTCCTACTCCGCAAACTAGATCGTCCCAGATGTGCCACATCTATTACCCAGTCAACTAACCCATTCCCCAATCCTTTCACGTACTCACTCCATCTATTCTTCCTCTTCTTTGTCTGGGATCACTTTCCCTTTTGCTTTCTCGTTGTCGCTCCTATTTGCTATCTTGTCCCCCTCACGCCATTCTCATCCTTCCATATCATTTTCATATCTGAAGTTCAGCGATACTCTGTCACCCCATCTCTGTCCTCTCATTTCAGCTTTTGTGCCTTGCTCTTGAATTCCTGCCACTTTTTTCTTGTATTATTGACAGTCACTGGGACTCCTTCCCTGCAGACACCGTGCACTACGCCTACATATCCTTTTTCACCAGTAATCTAATTTCCTCATCCCACCACCCGCCACCTTTTTCACACTTCCTCGTCTTATATTCTGCACATTGCATACTCTGCCCGCACCTCCAAACACTGCTTCCGGATATACCTGTCACCTCTCTTTCACTTCCCTTGTTCCATTTGCACCTCTTTGTATGCCAGTCTTCACTCTGCCTCTCTTGATATCTCTGCACACAGGTGTCTTTTCCAAACACACTCAGCCTCACCACTTCTTTAGTACACGTCGTATCATCTTTTCCCAAGAACATCTACAAAGTTTCGCCCTCGCCTCCACAAAGACGTGATCAGACACCCCGCTCGCCGCACATCTAAGCACGTTCACACTCAAAGACCTCTCATTTGCATGTCTGTCAATTAGTTCATAATCCAATAATCCCAGGGGATAGGGGAGTAAGAATTCTATCCACGTATCTCTTGCGAGTCATAAGAGGCAACGAACAGAGAGAGACTGGAACATCTCTCCTCATTTTATGTCCTCGTTTACTATATAAAATCAGTCCTCAAATGATCACTTTTTCCGGTTGGTGTATCATATTTGGTATCTCTCATTTTCAATGCGATCGTCTGTGAAGATGAGGTGAAATATAAGTTCATCTGGTCTTCGTGTTCTCAAGGGACACGCTGGTGCGGGAAATTTTCCTATATACGGTTCAAGAATTTGTGATTCCTTTGGCTCTTTGTCTCCTTGAGAATCCAAATTGCTCCAATCTTTCCCTTTATAATTCTGTAACCCTCAGCCAGTCTTTGCAGCACACTAATTTTTATTCAGATATCATCTGAGTTGTTCTTCTCTGAATCCTTTACGCTTATGTAGCTGTGGTGACCATGCCTGAGAGGAGGTAACTCAGTTATGGCCTAATACATGAGAAGAACAGCTTCACATACGTGCTCTTAAGCTTGATTATGGGTAAGACTTTAAAGCTGATATTTTTAGATCTTTGGTCATTGCTTTATGCCCACAGCTGTAGCGAAGACTTCAGATCATAGCGTATAAAACAGGGTCTTGTCCACGACTGCGAATATACCACATGAGCCCGCCTCACAATCTTATGAATATCCACTTGTATATCTGGGCAGCAGATGGGACACGTTTGCCTCAGGAAGACCTTGCAAAATACGCGGCGTCGAATCTGAAAAACACAGGGTTTATATATTCATGATTTGGAATTGGAAGTTGCATATATGCAAATGTACGTATTTGCCTTCGAACCAACGATTCTGAAATATGCGTTTTGGGTGTGTATATGAAAGGGGATATATATATATATATATATATATATATATATATATATATATATATATATATATATATATATTCCTATGAGTCCACGGGGAAAATGAAACACGAAAAGTTCCCAAGTGCACTTTCGTGTAATAATCACATCATCAGGGGAGACACAAGAGAGAAATATCAACTGACTGTTATATTTCTCTCTTGTGTCTCCCCTGATGATGTGATTATTACACGAAAGTGCGCTTGGGAACTTTTCGTGTTTCATTTTCCCCGTGGACTCATAGGAATATCTTGATCACGCGCAAAATTGTGATCCTTTCCAATATATATATATATATATATATATATATATATATATATATATATATATATATATATATATATATATATATATATAATGATTCTCTTGCATTCTGTTTATATGAGTGGTATTTGCGGATGCCTGCGGTTGCGCTGGGAGAGGCAGCGGTCTGAGAGTGTATTGATGCACTGGTCAGATGTGTCCTAAGAGACTGCCATCTGGACGAGACAACCCCCAGACTGCGAAATGATTGCAAATTGTTCCCAAATGAATCGTTCTGAAGGGCGAAGGAACATTGTGTTCTCGTGTGTGTGTGTGTGTGTGTGTGTGTGTGTGTGTGTGTGTGTGTGTGTGTGTTAAATGTCAGATTTAAGTACTAGAAACTGCTTGAGTGGAACAGAATAATATATTGGGAATCAGAGGTTGGGAAAATTATTTTTTTGTTGTCACTTGCAGTTGCTGCTTTTGATTTTCAAAGCCCTTTCGATGGACTTGTGTGTGTAGTTAACGTATAAAGTGACGAAGGGTGAAAGTGTGATACAGACTTGCTTTTGAAATTGTAGGATGAGATTGTGGAGAAGTTTCTGTTGCGTTACCGGACTCTGCCTGCGCTTGTGAGGGGGGGGGGGTTCATCATTAGAGAGACTGTCCCTTATTCCGTTGACGAAATACTGTGCGGTTTCTTCAGAGAACTCTTCGCTAGAAAGGAGTCCATTTATCCCTGCTCCAGAGTGTAGCGCAACCTAGGAGCTGCGGGAATCTTTGGAAAAGAGATTCTCCTATAACTCAAGGACCCCCTTCCTGAAAGGAACCCGGGTTTAATAAATGATTTATTGAGGATTATTTACCTCCCTTCCCCAAGAACAGTGATGTAAAATTCTCCTCTTTTTCCTACGACCAACCCACCTTTAACAAATAGTCCTGAGCAGCTTATATTAACATCCTACATATTCTTCTCATTTTCCTACAGCCAAACCACCTTTAACTAATAGTCCTGAGCAGCTTATATTAACATCCTACATATTCTTCTCATTTTCCTACAGCCAAACCACCTTTAACAAATAGTCCTGAGCAGCTTATATTAACATCCTACATATTCTTCTCATTTTCCTACAACCAACCCACCTTTAACAAATAGTCCTGAGGATCTTATATTAATATCCTACATATTCTTTTCTTTTCCCCGTACTCTTTGTGATTCCTTTGACCCGAGATGGAGGTACGTCTTTTGCCCATGGCATGTCGGGCACTGTGAAGAATAAAAGAACGAAAATAATAATAGTCCGTGGAACATCGCTGCCCAGAGGCCGGCTGTACTCACACGTTTTCATTAACCCGTCTTATTTTCGTTTCCTTAAGTCGTAAAGGCGATCAAACAGCAGGGGAGCGGCCATTAGAGAGAGAGAGAGAGAGAGAGAGAGAGAGAGAGAGAGAGAAGAGAGAGAGAAAGAGAGAGAGAAAGAGAGAGAGAGAGAGGACTCTACCGGTTTGTGAAATTCCCTGGCCATAGTGACCGGCAGGAGGGGACCTCAAAGCCTCCAGATGTGTCCACGATAAATACTTCACACTGACAGAGCCTCTAACTTATCACACACACACACACACACACACACACACACACACACACACACACACACACACGATGTATATTATAACACAATGATAATAAGTAGACACAATAACACAGTACTAATATGTACACGAAAACTTATGTATATATCAAGACAAATTTTGTTACTAGAATTGGACCCAGGAAAACACCTTGAGGTATACTCCCACAATGACTGAGATGAAGTTCGAATGCTTTTCAGTACGGTAGTTGACTGGGAGGCTGTACAGTTGCTTCACTACCGACGTTCTCTTCATTTCTCCATCAGTAGTTACAAATACGAAAACGCATCCAGGCACACAGGGACTAATCACCCTTAAAGAAGACCAGTTATTTTATGTATTACCTGCTCCTGACTGGTAAGTGTAGTGTTTCTAATGTAGACTTATTTCTGTCATAATATGTGGTCAGTCATTAAGGAGTATCTTACATTCGTTTTCTCTAGCAGCAGATGTGCTATCAGGTACACTACCGCTCCTGACACTGCGCACTTCGCAGGATAGTCATTATAGTAACGTATGGCAGCAGTTGTTGGTGCCCCCAGAAACACCTGCGTCAGGAGGTCCTAGCTACGACTTCCCTCTCCTTGGTCAGGAATAGCGAGGGTTCATCAGTTTTCACTTCACAGGTGTGACTCGGGTGATAGAAGGCAGTATTCTTATGATCTCTGTTTCCGAGGTGTTCTGAACGGCATTTAGATAACGCTGTCTGTTTTTCAGGTGATCTGAACGGCATTTAAGTAATGCTGTCTGTTTTCGAGGTGTTCTGAACGGCATTTAAGTAACGCTGTCTGTTATTGAGGTGTTTTGTAAGGCATTTAAGTAATGCTGTCTGTTCCCGAGGTGTTTTGAACGGCATTTAAGTAACGCTGTCTGTTTTCGAGGTGTTCTGAGCGGCATTTAAGTAATGCTGTCCGTTTTCGAGGTGTTCTGAACGGCATTTGAATAACGCTGTCTGTTTTTGAGGTGTTCTGAACGGCATTTAAGTAATGCTGTCTGTTCCCGAGGTGTTTTGAACGGCATTTAAGTAACGCTGTCTGTTTTCGAGGTGTTCTGAACGGCATTTAAGTAACGCTGTCTGTTTTCGAGATGTTCTGATCGGCATTTAAGTATGGAATTCACAGAACGTAGCCTTCTCGTATACTGTCAGCCTCTACTAAGCTTTACTGAACGGCATTTCAGTACGGATTTCATTTCTATGATAGTGACTGGGTGATATAACGCAGCCCAATTTTATGCTGTCAGTTTCTGAGGTTTTCTGAACAGCATTTCATTATGAATGAAATATTGTATGTACGTGATTTTAGGCTTTGATTCGAAGGGGGTCTCATGTAATCCACGATGCATCTGTAGCGGATGTGACCACAGCTTCAGGTTGGAGAATTACGGTTTTCTGATCTTCAGTCAAGGCATTATAGGAAAAGAATGAATTAAACTTGACGTTTAAAGATTGAAGAGAATATTCTAAGATTGTATTGCAGGCTGGGGAACGGGAGCGTTGACTTGATATTCAGGTATTTACGGGAAACATTAGGAAAATTATATCATATCCGCTTTATTATAAGGTTAGCCCAAGCACGCGGGAGGCAGGTCTTACTGGTCGCCCCCAACCCAGACCCTGGCTATTCTAAAGTCGTCAGCGAGGCAAGTGGGTCTCGCGAACTCCGTGCACGTCGTGGGCGAAATAAGTGCCAAACCTGAGTCGAATTATGTGAGAGTAAAGTCGGGTTGCAATTCTTATTTTTTTTTCGTAAAGTATATAGCAGGAAATACTTATTTTTAGAAGTGAGGGGAACTCATATATATATATATATATATATATATATATATATATATATATATATATATATATATATATATATATATATATATATTCCCTGCGCGTCGTAGAAGGCGACTTAAAGGGGAGGGAGCGGGTGGCTGGAAATCCTCCCCTCTCTTTTTATTAATTTTCCAAAAGAAGGAACAGAGAAGGGGGCCAGGTGAGGATGTTCCCTCAAAGGCCCAGTCCTCTGTTCTTAACGCTACCTCGCTAACGCGGGAAATGGCAAATAGTTTGAAAGAAAAAAGAAAAAGAATATATATATATATATATATATATATATATATATATCCTTGGGGATAGGGTAGAAAGAATACTTCCCACGTATTCCCTGCGTGTCGTAGAAGGCGACTAAAAGGGAAGGGAGCGGGGGGCTGGAAATCCGCCTCTCTCGTTTTTTTTTTTTCCTTTTTTTCCCAAAAAGAAGGAACAGAGAAGGGGCCAGGTGAGGATATTCCCTCTAAGGCCCAGTCCTCTGTTCTTAACGCTACCTCGCCAACGCGGGAAATGGCGAATAGTTTGAAAGAAAAGAAAATATATATATATATATATATATATATATATATATATATATATATATATATATATATATATATATATATATATACTTATTACCTGTACAAGGTTAAGGAACGCGCCAGCACGAATTTAAAACTCTCTTCTCCTTACACAAACACAGTAAGTACTGACTTTAACACTTGACCACTGTCTGTCTTTATATCAAAGAAACCATCAGCCGGATGGTGCATCAGTGATCTCTCAAGTAGATTTATATTCCATGGTAAAGAGACCAGGTGGGAAACCCGCCGAAACCCCCTTTCCCACCTCCTCCCTCGTCGCCATACTAATTAGAAAATCGTCTCTCTCTTTCTTTCCTTCCTTTGTCAGAGACTCTGTCCCATGGAAACTAATCCTCGTAGGAGAGAGGGAGACCCATCCATCACAGACACACACACACACACACACACACACACACATATATATATATATCAAAGATGACCGTCAAGTACCGCAGAGGTAACTACGTTAGGAAATTATTACTTCAACAGGGAACACAGATGATACGTCGTACTCAGGGGTCCCAACTCATCGTCTTCAGTTGCGTCATATCGTGATGAACTCCCTCCCCAAGAGTTCCCTCCGTGCCACAAACACACACAATTACTAAGAAGCCGCAGCCCAAGCGACTCATCACCAGCCGGGTGTAGTGTGTTTACATAGGTAGTTCCAATAATAGCATTTTCCGCCTTACGTGTGCCTGAATCTGATGACGATGAAATTACGTGATCATCAGCCATCCACGCTCTTGTGGCCTGGTGACTGCATATTTGTTTTCCCAGACGAGATAAGTGTCAGAAGAGACTGTGGAGTTAGAACCACTGCGAGAGAAAGATGTATATATTATCCCTGGGGATAGGGGAGAAAGAATACTTCCCACGTATTCCCTGCGTGTCGTAGGCGACTAAAAGGGAAGGGAGCGGGGGGCTGGAAATCCTCCCCTCTCGTATTTTTTTTTTTTAATTTTCCAAAAGAAGGAACAGAGAAGAGGGCCAGGTGAGGATATTCCCTCAAAGGCCCAGTCCTCTGTTCTTAACGCTACCTCGCTATCGCGGGAAATAGCGAATAGTATGAAAAAAAAAAATAATATATATATATATATATATATATATATATATATATATATATATATATGAAAAATGAATGTCACATAATGGTTCAACCTCTGGCTATGGAAAAGGAAATGTACAATTTATTCACACAAACGTCAATAGCAGTTCTCATCAATTTCACCACTGTGTCAATAAGCTTCAATGTCTAAGCTACATTTTTCTCCAACTTCACTATTTTCTTGTCAAAAACACCATGCATGAAAACTATCACTCCATTAACACAACTATAAACATTTACTTCCCCTTTAAAAGTTCTGGGGAAGTCTGTCTCGATACACTGCGGCTAGGCGACGCGACGCTGACACAATCACTGTCACAATATCACTTCTGCCTCCTCAAGTCAATCTCTCAGCCACAGTGCAGGCCTTCATCGTCGGAATCGGTCTTTTTCCTCATTTTTAAAGACAAACTAAATTATAAAAATGTGATGAAAAGAATAACAGCAGCTGAAGTGCAGATAGTGCAGCTGGAATGCAGCGGGTTTGCTGACTGTTGTTTATGTATGAATCTATAAAATCTGGTGATACCTGGTGAAGCCTTTGGGTAACTTCATCCCCGCAGCCTAGGATGAGCCGAGGCTGCTCCTAGATGGCACTACACAGGGCTGTCTAGCAGATGTTTTTTCCAAAGGAAGAGGACTAGATGTTTTACTTGGAATGAAGAAATCTATCTTAACTCTTTGCTCTCATGATAAAAGTTCAACGGAATGTCTACAATCAGGGTTATTTCCGACTTGTGTCACCCCTGGTTCTCCTGACAACACACGCCAAGCGGGAGACAGCGACAAAGTATAAAAAAAAAAAAAAAAAAAAAAAAAAAAAAAAATATATATATATATATATATATATATATATATATATATATATATATATATATATATATATATATCTTTCTTTTTTTTCTTCTCTTTTAAACTATTCGCCATTTCCCGCGTTAGCGAGGTAGCGTTAAGAACAGAGGACTGGGCCTTTTTTGGAATATCCTCGCCTGGCCCCCTCTGTTCCTTCTTTTGGAAAATTAAAGAAAAAGAAAAAAAAAACGAGAGGGGAGGATTTCCAGCCCCCCGCTCCCTCCCCCTTTAGTCGCCTTCTACGACACGCAGGGAATACGTGGGAAGTATTCTTAATCCTCTATCCCCAGGGATGATATATATATATATATATATATATATATATATATATATATATATATATATATATATATATATAGAGAGAGAGAGAGAGAGAGAGAGAGAGAGAGAGAGAGAGTGTGTGTTTGTGTGTGTGTGTGTGTGTGTGTGTGTGTGTGTGTGTGTGTGTCACAGTGAATTAGAAGCACAAGACTGGTCCATGGGCTTCAAATTAAACCTTTAATTTGGTGCTTTGATTCTGGATGCTGCCACGCCACTCAAATGGTCTTTGGCGTCGCCAAAAGGGGCTTCAAAGTAAACCTTCAATTTGGCACTTCTGGATGGCGCCACATCTCTCTAATGGTCTTTGGTGTCGCCTGAGGGGGTTCCAAAATAACTCTTCAATTTGTCCCTTTGATTATGGATGCCACCATGCCTTCCTGATTGCCTTAGGAACAAAAAGCCAGTGTTAAGAGGCTTTAGTCAACATGGTTGTGAAGAGATGCCCCCTGAAGGCAGCTTTGTTGACAGAAGCGTCAGCCAGTCCAGTAACTTGGGAAAAAAAGAATGTTTATTTCTGATGTATTTTTTGTACGTTGAAGGCAAATATGTTGTCAGAATTTCTCAATCACCCGTAGTTTTGTTGTTCCAGCATACTCGCATATCATTACTTACCGTATATATGTACGAGTGCTCGACAAGAGCATTTGAAACAAAAAGCTTAACAAAGACAGCAATTTTCATTGTAAAAGTTACTCTGAGCATGCGCAAGAGGGAAGATTTGCTCTGAGCATGCGCAAGAGGGAAGATTTGCTCTGAGCATGCGCTAAAGGAAAATTTTTTGGCCAAGCTTGCACTATAAGTGAAGCTCACTTTGAGCATGAGCGAAAGTGAAATTTTGGCCGGGCCTTGCGCAAAAGGTTATTTCTTCTCGTAGTACTTCACCAGTTACTGTATTTTACAGTAATACAGTATTTTTTGTGATGTCTTAGGGAGAGTCTTTGATGTTTTTTTGTATTTTCAGATTTTAAATGTAAACCTCTTTAAATGTAATCCTCTTTCGCGCAAACGCCGTAATTTTTTCGTTAGCGCATGCTCAGAGTGAGACTCACCCCTTGCGCATGCTTAGTGTAACTTTTACCTCTTGCTCATGCTCGGCCTTAACTGAAGCATTCGCAAATTGCAGTCGACTTTGGTTTGTATGGAATTAATTAGTGGCGCGAAATAGTTCAGTGAGTGTGAAGGTCGCTCCTTCTGTGTTCATGATCTAACGGTTAATGTCCTTGAAGATCGGTGTTGGGAATATCTCTTCATGTAATGGTGCAATGCAATACCTGAACTTCAAGTGTCAGTGAATAGATCATAGGATTCGTCATGACAAGATTATCAAGAAACATTTACTTCAAGGGAGGCAAATTTTCGGTGCTTGATGAACTTGGATTGTGATTTTTTTTCTTTTTTACTGGATGATATCTGGAAATGGCACATTTTGTGTGTGTGTGTGTGCAGTTGTTCTAGTGGTTTAAGGTTGAGCCAACTTCTTAAACCACTGTGTTCTCATTTGCTTGCGAGGTAATTATACATCATTGCGAGGTGCATTCTGAAAAGGTTGGAAATTTCGTACCATGAAATTAAAGTAAATTTGACTAAAGATTACATCATACTCACCAAGCGATGGAAGGATGGTAAAAAAAAAATATTTTCCTTCCCAGATTGAGAGAGGAAACTGACGAAAGTAGCAAAACTGGAGTTATCGAGCAGACATAGTCATCTCCAGCTCTTCAGTAGGAAATTGACCATCGCTGACTAGCACTTCCACTTGACCTCTATAATCACCTCGTTAAGGTTTGTAATATCTCCATTTTGTATTTTCTATTTGGGGTTCGAGTAGGAGTGCTCAGCCGGAGTCGGTAGAAGTAGACATGGGGAAAGAGCCCTTGAATCGGGGCCACGGGTCATCAGACTTAAAGCGTCAATCTGGGATTTTTCTTGTGGCTAACGCCACACAATTTCAATCGGGTTTTGCGGAGCCCAAGTCTCGTTAGACTTAAAGCTCCACTCTGGACTTTTGTTCTAGCTTACGTCAGAAGTAAAGCTTCCCTTTGGGACTTTGATTTTGGATGCCTCCAGGCCATTCTGATGGCCTTTGGCGTGCCAAAGGGGCTTCAAATTAAAGCTTAGATTTAGCACTTTTGATTCTGGATGCGGTCACGACACTCTAGTGGCATTTATCGCGACGCCAAAGAGGCTTCAAAGTAAACCTTCAATGTGGCACTTTTGATTCTGGATGCCCCCACGCCACTCCTTGCTCTGATGCCTGTTGCACTGAGCCGAAGTCTTCTCTGCAAATTCTATAAAGATTTATACAACAGTCCAAAATATATAGTGACACCATAGATCATTTTGCAGGGGATATTTTGTTTCCTTCTTCTTTTTAAGTTTCGGACACTCATGAGAGGGAATGTTGGCTGGCCAGCTCAGCCGGATCAGTTGCTTGGCACAGGAAAAATGTTTATTCTAGCAGCCACTTCGTTCCCGGGAAGCTCTCCTGTTGTACCTGCTTCGCGCACAGGTTCCTCACATCCTCTTGACGGCGGGAAGACTATGTAAAAAGGAAAATGTACATCGAGTTTAAAAACTGAAAGAAGAGAAGTTCAAATATAGCTTAATATTTCAAGAGCGTCGCGCTTCTGCTTCTGACACACGTAAAAATCGACCGACTCCAAGATATCATCTAAAGAACAATGTACACTCGAGGATGCCCTTTCAGTGTAGCCTAAGTGTGTGTGTGTGTGTGTGGAGTGCACTTTATTGACCTGGCCACCGCCACTGCTCATGGCATCTCGCCTCTAAGACTAAGCCACAGAGACACTAGCATCCTCGACATGTATTAGGGGTGCCTGTCGAGCCGACTGTGACCGGTGTTCTGTTGGAAAAGAACCTCACAACATGAAGCTCCTGGTTAAAGGTGTGGTTAACTATAGGGCTGATGTGTACAGCAGGGCACAGAGAGATTGATGGCCTGAAAGATAGATGCGTATAGATCGATGGAGAGAGAGAGAGAGAGAGAGAGAGAGAGAGAGAGAGAGAGAGAGAGAGAGAGAGAGAGAGAGAGAGAGAGAGTTTCTGTACCCACCTAGGAGAACTGACGATAAGAATTTGCTCTCTTTCTTTTCAAGGCAAGGCTACTTGACCTATTATTATCATCGTCTGTCCTGGGTTGCTCTAGCGCTAACTTCAGGCATATATCAAGTCTCCCTTTGAATGTTTCAGTAGTATTTCAGGGCATTCTTCTAGTACCTCTTGACAGTGCACTGAATAAACCCTATAACTTTGCTACACTGCTTTCGTGTATTTCTACTTGGATTTTTTTTTCTCTCTCTTTTTGGTCAGTTCCATATCTTCTTGCAGGCTTGATAATTTATTTTTCCTTGCTGAGAGGCTTTTAAGTTCATAACTCCGTCTTTATTCTTTCAGTATGCTGCCATGCATAGATTACTACGTCTTCTTTTTTAGCTATTAAGTTCCGTTTTCTTTCAGCCTCTAAAGGTAGTTTATATATCCCATCTCAGTTATTTGTCGTGAGGTGTTTTGGGATTCTCTCTCTGACTTTATTTCTATTTCAGTCTGATTGGCGATCATGCGACACAGCAGTATTCACTAGTGACTTTTTATGAATACGTTATGAATTTTCGTCAGTAGTTTTCTGCTTCTTGTAGTGAACATTTTCAATATCATGCCACTCGTACCACGCTTAATTGCCGTATCTTCACAATGAGCCTTTAGATTTCTGGGTCTGTTATGATGACTTCTAAGGCCTTTGGTTCGTCTCCTTTATACCCTGATGGACTCGTAGGCATTTTCATTATTAAATTGTTTTTTGCTGTTCCATGACATATTTCTTAAACTTCACCTTCGTAAAGTTCCATCAAGTTCACTCCTACTCATTCGTCCATTACTTATAACTTTTTGCATTTGTTTTTCATATCTTTTCATCAACTTGACAGAAAAAACACCTGATTGTACTTTACTTCTCTGTCCATATTTGATATCGTTTCTATAATGATATCTGAGGCTAACACTGATCATTCTGTTACTCCCGATACAACTTTTAAATTTGTCAGACATCATCGTTGCGTTTAACACAGCTTTGAATGTTTTCTGCTGGTGGAAGACTCGTTTGGCCCATCCTCCTGTCTAACCCAAAGCGTTTTGTTTCGCTACATTTTTTTTTTAGTAATATTCTGTGGTTTTTAGCGTCAAGTGTCTTCGCAAAATGGAGAGAGAGAGAGAGAGAGAGAGAGAGAGAGAGAGAGAGAGAGAGAGAGAGAGAGAGAGAGAGAGAGAGAGAGAGAGAGAGAGAGAACATGGAACCATTTCTTGAAATAAAGTTTTGTGCCATTGTGATAAGTGAGTATGACGTTGTAATGATTGGATTAGTGGATTTACATACTTAGAGGGTGCATGGTGGCCTTCATTCACACTGTTGTTGTTGATAAAGGGGTTTTGATGCACAATACATCATTCTCTGGTTACTTTTTTCAGTCTGTCATTACGTGAGAAGTCAAACAAACTGGCCTATACAGGTTAGGTATAAGTCTGGGTCCTCTTTCATGTATTGGTGTTACAGTTATCCATTTCTATTATGATCTGTCACATTTTGATGCCTAGACTTTACCTTATTGGTAACATTATTTTAATCGCTGACTTTTCTTTTGTCTCTTTTTACTTTTTAGGAAGACGGAAGGAAGTCTATCGTGGCGACCCGAGGTGAGTTGTCGTGAAGCTCAACAATTATTGTCCATGTGTCATTATTTTCTGATATCTTGATATCTATGACCGTGTTGGTATCGTGTTCGTTGAACATTTCATCGTCTATTTTCTCCTTACATTTTGAACCTGACTATTGAGTCGTGTTGTTCAGTGAACATGTAGTGTATTTACTTTAGGGCATTCGCGTACGTTTGATTACTGAATTCATTTTTTTTTTCTTTTTTTTTTGGCTTTTCCCTTTCCACTGAGTGGAAAGAGAAGGAACGGCAGTGGCTACAGATTAGTGAGGGAGGGAAGGGTGGAAAGTTGCCCCCAACTGAATGGTATTGTGGAGCGAGGATTGACCACTGATTAGTGAAGGATGGGGTGAAGTATAGGCTACGGTGGGTCAGGAAGAAGGTGAAAATTGGTATTTTTTAGTGAATGTATGTGTAGGCGATGAGATCTGCTTGTGAGTGGAGTAGATTGCATAGGTAGAAAGAGAATGTATGCTTTAGTATTATTATTCACGGTAGTTTAGAAGGCTATTACGTAAACAAAAAGGCATTGTTTGTTTTCGATTTGCTGAACTGTCTCAATCAAATATTCTTCATCATTATTCATAGTAGCCTAAACGACTATTACGTTTATAAATCGCATGACTTGATTTGTTGAATCATCTACAGAACGCTACATGGCATTATCTGTAGAAGTTATATCTAGATCTTACCGAAGTTTAAAACATCATGCTGATGACAGTGGGTCCAAGATATCAATAATTGACTATTAGCTCATCGTTTTATTTCGTAGTTTGCATCTAACTTCTTTCTGGGTGCGTTTACACTACACCGAAAACGGACCTTGCCGTTAATTTAATCCTCCTCCTCCAAAGTATCGGTAAAACGCTCTTTTAAAACGGCGTTTAAATTCCTATTTTTTTTTTTTTAGAGGATAATGAATGATCCCACGAGTGTCGGGGAAAGTCCGGAAGATCTTTCGCCTCGTCTATTGCTGACTGGAAAGTTCGTCGTGCAATCTAGTGGACAATACACAACAGTAAGAGTCACCCACAAAGGACATGATATCTCTGCTTCGGATCCCAGGCTGCCAGCCACTAGTTACAACGTATTATTGACCTTTCTGAAAAATTGTCTCCGGCACAAAGCTAAATGCATCATCCGACTCGTTGGCTCTGTGATCCAATAATCTATATTTCAATAAATTCACTGGCTTTCGAAAGCGAAACTGCCGGCTGTAAACAGGAATCCTTCCATAATTCACGAGTGTTTGGAAGGCTTCTTGAGAGAGAGAGAGAGAGAGAGAGAGAGAGAGAGAGAGAGAGAGAGAGAGAGAGAGAGAGAGATAGACGCTCCACTGTCTGCAAGGGTTTTCACATCCTTTGATATTTTAGAATTGTATTTACGAGGGTTCTTATTTCTCGGAAGGGTTCCTGACCCCTTAGAAAATGGCTTCAGTTCACCTCGCAAGATAGAAATACTCTTAAAGCATGAGATCCGAACTATACACAGCTTGGGGGACAGTATGAAGAACGTGTACAAGGTACTTTGATTATAACAAGGGATATTTTCAGTAGTTATGGCTGATAATGTTCGGGGCATCTTGGTGTCTACTTCATGAGTAGTTTAAGTTAACACCTGGACAGTATTACCTTTTGAGTATAGTGAATCACCTGATTCATCGCCATAAGTGGTTTTTAGCTCTCGGTGCAATGGCTTCGCCGTTTTCATAAGGCATTTCGATCCGATCCTCTAATCATAAGACATTCCGATCCTATTGTGCGTGATGTCTACCCTCATGAATGTGAATCAGTCTTAGGTGTAGGATGGCTTTGCATTCGTTCTACCCTCGGTGATGTGAGAGGTGCTGCTGCTCCTGCAGTGAAATGAGGCTCTCAGTTCCCACACTTAGTTGGGGAAACTGGTGGTAGTACCTTGAACAGGCCATCAACCCTGGTTTGACAGCAGGGTCGTTATCTCATTCCTACCCAGCTGACAGTGAAGGCTACAGATATTAGAGCAGGATCAGTAAATTTTCCATACACCTTTATTCCGGGCGTTCCTTTGAGATAGCCCTTCTTGACCAGCATTATAATGCTGTAACTGTTATGAGGAATAACACGTGACGAATAGTCAGTATCATGGCTTCTGCCCCGTCACGGATAGACGAATTGAAGCGTGTTGCTCTGTGTGGTGTGGCTGGGAGATATGACACCGGTGGGTGGGTTGGTGTGGGTGGCAGAAATGTCTACCTTGTGGAAAGACTGATAGGAGGAGTGTCTCTGCTTGGTCTCCGCCAGTGTGATAATCACACGAGACTGCGCTGCGTAAGGAATGTATTCTCTGGCGGTGCTGAGAAACGAGACAGATGCCTGAAGGAGTAGACGCTGGCGAGATGCTCTGACAACGTCTTCTTCGTGGGACGCTGGTCTTGTGGGCACACACACGGATAATGTAGATAGCATAGAAGGGAGGACAAAACGCGCACCCCTGTCATTTATGTATCCTTAGTGCTCACATATCCAGAAATATGTGGCAGCGCCGCTGTGTGTACATAGAAATACAGCGGATATATGAAGGCAATATTGCGTGTGTCGGGAAACAGGAAATTGTACGACAGAAATATTGTTTCCGTTTTTTTTGTTTTGTTTTTTTCCTGTGTGTGTGTGTGTGTTCGTGTTTGCACAGACGCGCAGTCAATCGATGAGCTGATGCCGGTTGTACAGAAACATGAACACCATTTGGTCTATGAACAGGAACACCACCTGTTCTACACTGTGCACAAGAATATGAACACTACTTTTAGCACTCCATGTTCACCAGAACGCATTCGTCTGGGCTCTGTCCCTTGTGAACGTGCAGCACCGTGGGGAGACGACTGATCCGACTGGTGGGTTGACACAGACTCCAGGATGTACTGTGTCTTGAAGGGGGATACGATAATGGGAAGAGAGAGAGAGAGAGAGAGAGAGAGAGAGAGAGAGAGAGAGAGAGAGAGAGAGAGAGAGAGAGAGAGAGAGACCTCTTGCGAGTACTTATGGCGAGATAGTACGAAAAGGCATCGCAAGCGCGTAGCGATCACTGCAGAGTTATGAAGCCAAGAGGTCGTGTTTACCCGCGCGCTTTCAAGTGGCTTGTGCGAGGTGGAGGGACCGTATGCTTGTGGACTGCACGCCAGCCAGCAGGCCACCACGTGTGGCCGAGGCTGAAATACAGAGAGCAGCCTGGGCTACAGGTGGAACTTGACATGCACTGCACAGCCACCACTGACGCTCTCCCCCCGTACCAGTAGGTCCTTCCTGGTCAGTGGCTGTCTGCCGAGAGAGAGAGAGAGAGAGAGAGAGAGAGAGAGAGAGAGAGAGAGAGAGAGAGAGAGAGAGAGAGAGAGAGCGCAAAAAGCAGTCGGAAGAAGAAGAAGAAGAAAAAAGAAGAAACGCCTCGACAAGAAACACGGGATTTAATGTCGTCTCCTTTTATAATCACACTAGCAAAAACATAAGAGTTAATTCCCTAGGTTGTTGTTGCGATTACCCTGAATATCATGGAGACGGAGCTTCCCCTCCAACCACACAAAAGACGGACACAGTAATCCTCTCAGTAGCGTCCACTGTGGCCTATGGAAGTCTATGCCTTCCGGGGCTGCCCCCCAAACGTATGTTTCAGACAGGGTGAAGTGCGCCTGTGCAGAATCTTGCCTCGTTTCTTCCCCGCGTCGTCATATCCGACGTATATAGACTCTCGCAATAAAAATTCTCCGCTAAGAAAGAACTTTGCATCAAGCCAGAATGACTTCCTTCTTGAGAATTTTTCTGAGGTCGCCCCTTCCTTGTATGGTGCCAGGCTTAATTATAATTTTTTTTTTTTTTCCTTAAAGCAATTCTGTCATTTTTTCTCTCTTTTTCCTCCATCTTTTTTTTTTCCCCTGGAGAGATATTATTTCCGTGTTCCCTTAGCGATTATCTAGAAAAGATTAGATTATCATCATCGGAGGAATTAAAAATTCTCTCTCTCTCTCTCTCTCTCTCTCTCTCTCTCTCTCTCTCTCTCTCTCTCTCTCTCTCTCTCTCTCTCTCTCTCGGCATAACTAAATTTGCCTCTTTCTTTTTTTCTTCTTCCCTCTCCTCCGCCCTGTATGTAGGCCAATTGGTTCGAGGAAGGACCATATAATGCGGAACGGTAATACACACCTCCTCCCCAGATGAATTTAATTTACTGAATTAGTTCTGTTTCAGCAAGACAGTTTTCGTTTACATAATCCTTGTTTACAGAATCCTCCCTCATTGTTTACAGTACTTCTTTTACAATGACTTGAAAGAATTCAAGTCTTTTGATGCTGATATGATCTCAGTATATATATATGGCGTCCTAGCTTCGTCTCTTCGATGTATATCAACTGACTGTTATATTCCTCTCTTGTGTCTCCCCTGATGATGTGATTATTACACGAAAGTGCACTTGGGAACTTTTCGTGTTTCATTTTTCCCGTGGACTCATAGGAATATATATATATATATATATATATATATATATATATATATATATATATATATATATATATATATATATATATATATATATATATGTTAATGTGCTGAGAGGTGCAACTGGAGGGATGTCTGATCATTATCTCGTGTAGGCGAAAGTGAAGATTTGTAGAGGTTTTCAGAAACTAAGAGAGAATGTTGGGGCGAAGAGAGTGGTGAGAGTAAGTGAGCTTGGGAAGGAGACTTGTATGAGGAAGTACCAGAATGGGAGAAGGTGAGAACAATGGACGTAAGGGAAGTGGGGGAGGAATGGGAAGTATTTAGGGAAGCAGTGATGGCTTGTGTAAAAGATGCTTGTGGCATGAGAAGCGTGGGAGGTGGGTAAAAGGGTAGTGAGTGGTGGGATGAAGAAGTAAGATTATTAGTGAAAGAGAAGAGAGAGGCATTTGGACGATTTTTGCAGGGAAATAATGCAAATGACTGGGGGATGTATAAAGAAAGAGGCAGGAGGTCAAGAGAAAGGTGCAAGAGGTGAAAAAGAGGGCAAATGAGAGTTGGGGTGAGAGAGTATCATTAAATTTTAGGGAGAATAAAAAGATGTTTTGGAAGGAGGTAAATAAAGCGCGTAAGGCATGGGAACAAATGGGAACATAAGTGAAGGGGGCTAATGGAGAGGTAATAACAAGTAGTGTTGATGTGAGAAGGAGGTGGAGTGAGTATTTTGAAGGTTTGTTGAATGTGTTTGATGATAGAGTGGCAGATATAGAGTGTTTTGGTCGAGGTGGTGTGCAAAGTGAGAGGTTAGGGAGAATGATTTGCTAAACAGAGAAGAGGTAGTAAAAGCTTTGCGGAAGATGAAAGCCGGCCAGGCAGCGGGTTTGGATGGTATTGCAGTGGAATTCATTAAAAATGGGGGTGACTGTATTGTTGAGTGGTTGGTAAGGTTATTTAATGTATGTATGACTCATGGTGAGGTGCCTAAGGATTGGCGTGAGGTGGTTTGATCGAGTAAGTTATGAAAAGGTAAGAGAGATGTGTGATGATAAAAAGAGTGTGGTTGAGAGAGCAGAAGAGGGTGTTTTGAAATGGTTTGGTCACATGGAGAGAATGAGTGAGGAAAGATTGACCAAGAGGATATATGTGTCAGAGGTGGAGGGAACGAGGACAAGTGGGAGACCAAATTGGAGGTGGAAAGATGGAGTGAAAAAGATTTTGAGTGATCGGGGTCTGAACATGCAGGAGGGTGAAAGGCGTGCAAGGAATAGAGTGAATTGGAAAGATGTGGTATACCGTGGTCGACGGGCTGTCAATGGACTGAACCAGGGCATGTGAAGTGTCTAGGGTAAACCATGGAAAGTTGTGTGGGGCCTGGATATGGAAAGAGAGCTGTGGTTTCGGTGCATTATACATGACTCATAATCATTATCGGCACTGATGATACAATGATCATTCTCACGATTATTTTTAAGGATTATGACGATGCGGTGTCAGTAATAGGATCTGTTGTGGAAGAAGTTGTAACTGTAGTGATAGCATTCTTACTATTAATAGACAAAGTAGCAATGGTAATAGTAGGCCAAGGCTATTATCAGTAATAGGAGTGCTAGTAGTAGTAGCAGTAGTAACTCTTAACAATATAGAAGTTCTAATTGCTGTAGCATAATTGGTAGTGACACTGATAGTTATTATGATACTGGTCATAAACCCGCTGATCATACTAATTACCAACTGAACTAACACGAGCGCAAGTTATTATAATACTGGTCATAAACCCGCTGGTCATACTAGTTACCAACTGAACTAACACGAGCGCAGTTCACTGTAGAATCATCGTCCTACACAAATGCGTCCACAAACACCAAACAGTTTGTACTAGTCTGCTCCTGGTGAGGGGAAATTCTGCCGCTCGCGAAAGCCAGCGACAAGGGAGCATTAAGTAAAATTTATTTGCCAGTGTGAAACCTTTAGTATTTGAGTAATTTATGGATCCTTTCCTTCATCCAAAACCTTAATTTACGACCGACGGTTTGGTATATGTGTTTTCATGGCTCCGTGGGCCGTGCTCCTAGACTTTAGAAAAAGGTTAAGGGTGAGAAATGCCTTAAAGGACTTCGTATTTAAAGATAGTGCTCCGAGACTTTAGAAAAAGGTTAAGGGTGCGAAATGCCCAAAGGACTTCGTATTTAAAGATAAGTTAGAAGGTCATAGCGTTAAGATATCATTCAGCTGAGCAAGACTGTTTTGAGTTCATGTGTGAGGTTGGCCTATTCCAGTAACCTCGACCTATTCCAGTAACCTCCAACCTCCATCATATTACATGATGTTGCGTCTGTTGACTCCAAGCACATATGAGACGTCCTCAGCGGTATGTGGGATCACCCGTCACCCTCTGCCAGCGGTGTGGGAGGGTAGGCTACCGCTCGGTGTTTGAGGGTTCAGAGCGAGAAAAGAAAAAGGAAAAATTTGCAAGAGAGGGAGGCATGTTGGCAAGGCTAGATCGTATGTGGAAAGAATGAAGGGAGGGAAGGAAGGATGGAAGGAAGGAAGAAGAGAATAAAGGTAATGTGAAAAAGGTTCAGTGAGGATATTACAAGGGTTATTAAGAGGGATTTATGAGATGAGTACAGAGGGCAGAAGAGGGTGTGCAGCTCAAAGGTAAGCAGTGCACTGAAGGAGTAAGATACGTGTCAGGAGGAATATCGTTGAAGGGGAAAAATCTGAAGAAATATTTCCCAAATATCGTTTCGTTTTGCCTTCCCAGAGTTAAGACGGGAGTTACTCAAGACAGTGAGCTCAGTAAATCTGATTCATCGTAGAGAATAGCAATCTTTTAAAAAAGATCTATGGCAATGAAAGAAAGACTCGGAATTCATTTTTCAAATGATATGAATAACAGCGAATTGTCAGTAGAAAAATAATTTGAGTAAATTTTAATTTTTTTTTCCAGTTAGCTGAGACGGCACGGGCAGCTGAGGCCCTAATCAAGGCCATCCCATTAACGATATATATATTGGTAGCGGAAGGAACCATGGAAGCGGAAGTGAATCATAGGGTGGGGGAGGGGGCGAAAATTCTGGGAGCCTTGAAGAATGTGTGGAAGTCGAGAACATTATCCCGGAAAGCAAAAATGGGTATGTTTGAAGGAATAGTGGTTCCAACAATGTTGTATGGTTGCGAGGCGTGGGCTATGGATAGAGTTGTGCGCAGGAGGATGGATGTGCTGGAAATGAGATGTTTGAGGACGATATGTGGTGTTAGGGGGTTTGATCGAGTAAGTAATGTAAGGGTAAGAGAGATGTGTGGAAATAAAAAGAGTGTGGTTGAGAGAGCAGAAGAGGGTGTTTTGAAATGGTTTGGTCACATGGAGAGAATGAGTGAGGAAAGATTGACAAAGAGGATATATGTGTCAGAGGTGGAGGGAACGAGGAGAAGTGGGAGACCAAATTGGAGGTGGAAAGATGGAGTGAAAAGGATTTTGAGTGATCGGGGCCTGAACATGCAGGAGAGTGAAAGGAGGGCAAGGAATAGAGTGAATTGGAGCGATGTGGTATACCGGGGTTGACGTGCTGTCAGTGGATTGAATCAAGGCATGTGAAGCGTCTGGGGTAAACCATGGAAAGCTGTGTAGGTATGTATATTTGCGTGTGTGGACGTATGTATATACATGTGTATGGGGGGGGGTTGGGCCATTTCTTTCGTCTGTTTCCTTGCGCTACCTCGCAAACGCGGGAGACAGCGACAAAGTATAATAAAAAAAAAATGAAAATATATATATATATATATATATTATCCCTGGGGATAGGGGAGAAAGAATACTTCCCACGTATTCCCTGCGTGTCGTAGAAGGCGACTAAAAGGGGAGGGAGCGGGGGGCTGGAAATCCTCCCCTCTCGTTTTTTTCTTTTTTAATTTTCCAAAAGAAGGAACAGAGAATTCGGCCAGGTGAGGGTATTCCCTCAAAGGCCCAGTCCTCTGTTCTTAACGCTACCTCGCTAATGCGGGAAATGGCGAATAGTTTGAAAGAAAAGAAAGAAATATATATATATACCTGAGCCAGGTTCTCATTTTATCGACCAACCCTTAGGGGTGGTGGATGTACAGCTGGGTCGACTGTGGGACCGACTGTTGCAACTAGGACTCGAACCTATACACGCTCGACTCTTGGGCGGCCCCGTAAATGCGTCACGGTCAGGCACGCTAACCGCTACACCACGGAAGTCGATAAGAGAGGCGCAATGTGTAGAATGATTTATATAAATGAATACTGGGAAGTCCACGATATCATTCAAGGCTAACTGAGTTCATGAAAATAAGAGAGTGACGGATGACTTCAAGGGAAGCTGATTTGTGTGATGATTTACCAACTGTGGAGTTAATTGAACGGAATAAATGAAAGGAGAGGAGACGCTTGAGATTAATGATCCTCACGCTTCACATCTCTCACTTGAGAGAGAGAAGGAAACATGGAGAAAATAATGAGGTAACCTCTGGAGAGACGAGTGTATATGTGTGACGATCTGTCATCTGCGGAGGTAGCCGAATTGAATGAAAGAATGGGGAAGACTTGTTTGAGAATATCCATCTTCAATCTTCAGATCTTCCATATCAAGGAAGAGGAAAGAAAACAGGAGCATTCACTGTTATAATCGGCGTCAGTTAGATAAATATGGGTTAAGGAGAGAGGACAGAGAGGAGAGGTTGGGTATTACGGTTTTTTAAAGCATAATAGGGTAAAGAGGGACACATAAGATATAACATATCTGAGCCACAGGAACAAGTATGCTTCATGCACGGTGACTCTGGGTTTCCATGGCGGGTAATAGAGAAGCTGAGCAAGCGATGATGCGTTAAGGAATGAAATACATTATTACAGGAATAAAGAAAGGTATCCATCATCGCTCGAAATTGGAGTTGTGGCTGGATAAGCGGATTGTATACGACACGGAGACTCTGAGGTGGTTTGACGTCTTTATGTGGTATAAACAATTTATGGACACTACCCCAGGAAACTTAAACTTTTGTTTTCAACTCGTATTGGTTTTGGGTGGAATTTTTTTAAGTCGAGCTAAAAATACGAGAGTGTTTTATGCATAAGAGCAAAACTGAAACTTTTGTTTTAGTCTCTCTATTACCTGCCAGACACACTGGCTCTCAGAAGCAGTAGCAGCCAGTGTAACCTCTTTGAATAATGAAAACCTCTTTGATGGGATACAAAACCTTTGCCACGAAAGCTGCTCTCTCATTTGTTCCCCAAATATTGTCTCATACGTGTTGTTGACACCCGGATTTAATTTCCTCTTTGGTGCGCTTTGCTTCGGGTTTCTTTTCCGTCTTTCCCATCAGGCTTCGGCCCTATGAATCCAATGAACCCAATATCATTTGTAGTTTTAAGATAGTGCTTTGCATATTTTTGTAGTAGGGGCGTTTACTCTGTAAGAAGAACACTACTTTTTCTCTTTAGCTCTTTCTACGTAAGTTGAGGACGTGCTTCACCTCACCTCTGGCCATCCCTTGCATGCAGAAGGTTGTTAGAATAAGAATGACTTGAGGTCACCTCAGTTTGCTCAAACAATATTAGTTTCTGCTTTCATCCGTACCAAGTGGGAGAGGTAAAGCAATAGCACATGTAGCATTGTTATATTTGATTTAGCACTCTGATGTCACCGTTGATTTTATTGTATATAACATGGGTGCTGTGTAGTATGTGTATATTAAGGAGGTTCACACTGAAACAAGATGCGAAGTGTGCTTCCTAATGGTTGCTGAGTACGTGGGTATTCATGCTGGGTTGGGAGGTGTGGCGTTTTGTTTATGGGATATGCTTCGTGTGTGAACTAACATGTTTGTGGACTACTGTGTGTGTGTGTGTGTGTGTGTGTGTGTGTGTGTGTGTGTGTGTGTGTGTGTGATGGCGTGAAACTCCTCTCGGCAACGCAGCGTTAATGATCATATGCACACATACACAAACACACATACGCCATTTCATAAAGCAGCATTGGTTATGCATACGTACTTCTGAAAATACACCCATTTCTCGTATATCAGCCAAAGAGCATACACTGCTCAACCTGCATACATACATACACACACATCCTCTTAAATACACATACAGCAAACACATATAATAACAAATAGACACATGTAGAATCATATTCACGAACACAATTCCAGATAAACATCTTGGCCTTCGCTAGCATAAACATCTTGGCCTTCTCCGCTGGATGCCAGCGGTCAAGTGCTATGCGTCTACGAGCGAATGCTCTTGCCAGCGACAGACATCCTCGATTTGCCAGCATCGCAGCCCTCGAACTAGAATGCACCAGAATGACGTCCTCACAAACGCTGACCTTGACCTTTTAGCACATGAACTCAACCCACTTCCTGGTCAGGTCTGTTAAACTCCCACTTTATTTGCTTGCCAACAGAGCACGGAATGTGTGGTGAGTTAAGAACACGAACACCAGGCGCGAGTTAAGAACACGAACACCAGGAGCGAGTTAAGAACACGAACACCAGGCGCGAGTTAAGAACACGAACACCAGGAGCGACTTAAGAAAACACACACACACACACACACACACACACACACACACACTAGGAGGCGAGGAAATTTGGCCTAAAACACGGTAGAAAAATAATGAAGACTGATTCATTAGCCAAATTGAGGATCACAGTTTTAAAGCTCCTCCAGTTATTGTTCAGAGAGACGATCTGAACTGAATAGATAGACAGTGAAGTGGCTGTTATCTACCCAGGACAGCGGCTTGCAGCGGTGTGGGGGCAGGCGACGTGGATTCTCCACACAGCAAAAATACACAGACTAGAAATACGTCAATCTTTCTCTTTAGTGTGTGTATGTTTTAGAGAGAGAGAGAGAGAGAGAGAGAGAGAGAGAGAGAGAGAGAGAGAGAGAGAGAGAGAGAGAGAGAGAGAGACTTTGCAAGAGCAGAAAGTCTCTGATATTCCATCGTGGCGTTTCATTAAGGGTAGCCTAGCTGGATTGGAGATGACCCGGTTCACTGTGGGTGGAAGCACGTATGGCGGGTCTCAATCCGGTTATTGAACCCAATTACCCGGAACTGTCCGCCGATTCCGACTTGTGATTCCCGATCGTTGGCTCAGGTTCCCCCCGCGCTGATAGGTCATTCATGGTGCCTGAAAGGTCATACCGTGGGGCCCCGCAGTAAAGAATTTAGAATATTAAACGTAAAATGTCTTTTGGGATTCGAGGGGTGAATTCCACGCCGCCTGTACAGCACGGTGGTGTGTGATTGTCTATATATGATGGGAACTAGAGTGTTAGCTGGCGGTTATGAGTAATAATGAGACCTATGGGGTGCTTGGGTTGAGCCCAGAGGATGAATGATTATCATCATCCTTTTCCTTCCCTTTTCTTATTTTCTCTTCCTCATTACATTCTTAAGAGACCTCCACCTCCTCAACAAACCCATATTGAAGTTCTCCCTCCTCAACAAACCCATATCGAAGTTCCCCTCCTCAATAAACTCATCTCCAAGTTCCCCAGCTCCTCAACAAACCCATCTCCAAGTTCTCCCTCCTAAACAAACCCATCTCCAAATTCACCAGCTCCCAAAACCTTTCCCTTCAATCAACATGCGAGGGGAAATTCTCCTGGCTTTATCTCCAGCCAGCACCACGATGGGTTGTACAACAGAAGATTGATAATGTGGGGAAAAGTCAAGGAAAGATGTACAAGGTTTTGAATGAGACTTGGGTAATCCAGTTTCGTCTTGTGTAAGGATCTCTACCGGTCAGTCAGCCTTTGTGGTGTTGCTCTGTGTCTTATGACTTATTTGTGTTCTCTCATTTTTTTTTTTCCGTCTTCGACTCCAGAAGATTCGAATGTTTCGTTCAGTGGGCGTGACGAATGTGATTATATGGCACACTTGGTTCTGTCATGGTCTGATACACCGAATCAAAGGCTCCGCTGTCTTCAGGTCTTTCACATCGCCAGCCGCAACACAATCTCTGGGAAGACTGGACTTTCAAGCCTCGAACTACTCTTTCATCACGGCTCTGCTAAACTATTAGGGCCATCCTCTATGACGATCACTTCAGCCATGACCATAAATGTACACCCCGAGCTCATAGTATTATGCATCGACGTGTACAGAAATGGGAAAGGTGGGAGGAGACGAGGAATGAGAAACATGCGAAACAGAAACTGGGTCGTTGAGTGAATGAGGAGACATTGTAAATCCGCAACAGAGACGAGAAATTTCGCAGAGGATCTCGGAAGCTCTTAAGCTGTGGATGAAATTAAGGCAAACCCAGATTAAAGCTGATATGAAGACCGAAGCAGCAGCAGCAGCTCTTAAGAGGAAGAGGAAATCTTCAATCTCTTACCATGGAACTTGCCAAGATAAATGGAAACTCCGAAGAGACAGAATCCCATTCCTCACTCTGGGCCTCGTCCTCTCCTCAACATACGGCGACCGCAGCTGTAACGCAGTTTGATGGAGTTAGAATCATCTGATGCGGATGTAACTGGATGTAACTTGTCGTCAGGTGGACAGCCGCCACCTCCAGTGGACCCCAGGCCAACAGATGTTGTTGCCGTTCGTCTGGGGAAGCGGTCCTTGGCGCAGCCTAAATCAAGAAGGGATTAAGGTATAAGAGAAGTAACCAGGAGGGGAGTTTCAGCACGAAGGATTGGACTGGGGTTTAATCCAGTCAGTGTTTATGATGGGATTTCACCACGTATATGGAGGTTTTGATGCTCTTTTTTTTCTATCCTTGCTGACATCTGAAGGTCATCCCTTGCTTACGCTATCTCATCTGCGAAAGCTTCCATCACCGGCCAGATGAAATGTCTGATGTCATCTCCTGTCGTTTGAAGACGCTGAAATTTGCTCTGATATAAGTCTGTCGACTGTATTGTACATAGCCTCGTGAACATCACATCTATGATGGTATGATGCATTGGGGTGGCCCGTGCGTCAGGAGACGTACATGCTCTGATATTACCGACCCCGATTTTTATCTTCAGCAGTTCGTCATGTGGCCTCTAGTTCCGCATTTATGCTCGAGTGTGTTTTACAGTTGACTGCAAAGTCACTTCTATATTTACCACTGCTCGCGATGCCGAAATTCTAGATAACTGTGGCATGAAGATGGTTATTACCGATGGTTTGTTTTTATTATGTTAACTGAGACAACACGGGTAACTGAAGTCCTGATCGAGGTCATCTCTTTGACGTTTTATATATATATATATATATATATATATATATATATATATATATATATATATATATATATATATATATATATATATTTATATATATATATATATATATATTTGTTCATACTATTTGCCATTTCCCGCGTTAGCGAGGTAGCGTTAAGAAGAGAGGACTGAGCCTCACTCGGCACCCTTCTCTGTTCCTTCTTTTGGAAAATTAAAAAAGAGAGGGGAGGATTTCCAGCCCCCCTCTCCCTTCCCTTTTAGTCGCCTTCTACGACACACAGGGAATACGTGGGAAGTATTCTTTCTCCCCTGTCCCTATATATATATATATATATATATATATATATATATATATATATATATATATATATATATATATATATCGACCAACCGTTAGCGGTAGATGAAGAGCTGTGTGAATATATTTTCGTCATACCAGGAAGCCAGGATCAAAAAACTTCTCCTAGAATGACACGGCGAATCTGGAGCAGAAACCTAATACATCGTCCAAGGAAACAGAGCTCTTATTTATCTTCTCCCTCTCCTTTTGTCACGAACAGCTAATTAAATTCCGCCAGCCTGCTGTGAGCGTATCCCCTTACGCAAGGACCTGCTTGGTGATATACAGATAATTACAAAACACGCGCGCACACACACACACACACACACACACACACACACACACACACACACAAAGAGCCTTTTTAGGACCCATAGTCTATGGAACAACAGCTTTGTATACCCCACTCCTGAAGACGTCCTTCCCTGGGGCGCCACACAACCCTCGCCAAAGATGTAAATTATCCTACGTGCTTGGCCAGAGAAGGTCAGTGCCCCGGCTCAGCCGTCAACACCTGAACAATTGCTCATAATACGCGCCAGAGGGCTGAGGGGAATGACCTTTCCTGTAAACCTACCGCAGTAGGTCAGGATGATAAAATGCCCTGTCCAATTCAAGATTCTGTGTCTGCATTACCTTTGAAATTATTATTTTTTCGGGTAGATCGAAGCGCTTTTGGATTAGATTAATCTACACGCAGTATTCTATTAAAGAGGAGAAAGATGAATTGGCAAGATCAAGATGATGAAATCCTGAGGTGATTATACTGTCCTGGCGAGAATATATGTTGCCTTCTCTTGCCAGAGCAGCGGATCTAATGCTCTTACCAACAACGAATGTTATATATACGTAGGAAGTCTTGCTTCCGATTCCCTGATCCGTGCTGCTCTTATTCCTCGTCCCTTTAAGACATGATTAATGTCACACGTCTATTTTGCTGTGAACTGATTAAGTATGCAGACTCGTTGCGATAGCATGCACATGTCTCTATAAAAGTATTCGTCGTCTGACGTAAAGTCGAGCATTGTACATGTCTTCAGTTTTCCAAGGGGCTGTTCTCACAGATGTCTTCGTCTGCGTCAGACGTCCCATGGCATTGGCACTGAGGTGGGTATGCACAAGTTATGCTCGAGTTAGGAGGATCGGGAATGAGGCTGGTCATCTCTGACTGTCGCTTTTAAAGTGTTGTAGGGATGATCTGGTAGTAGCTGTACCCTCCTTATGTTTCATGTGCATGCTGTTGCATACTTCCACCGCTACCTCATCTTACGTCCCTGAAATGATTTTTTCGATTCCTTGTTCCTGTTGTTTTGGTGTTCTGCTACTACAAGGGTGTATGTCATCGACCCCTGCGCCTGCATGTCTGTCTCTCTGTGTATCTGCTTCCCTGTGGACACATTCTTGCTAGCACGGTAGCTCAAGAGCAGTGTATAAAAGACAGCTTTTGTCGAGGTGGAGACCTGATTAGATTTTGGGGCACGTAGCTGCATGGCTTTGCATATCATTTTGAAAAACCCCCTCTTTTTTCTGTGTGTGTGTGTGTGTGTGTGTGTGTGTGTGTGTGTGTGTGTGTGTGTGTGTGTGTCAGGTGCTAAATCTCTGTATGACTAAATGGTGAGAGGCTGAATTCAAAAAGAAAAAAAATATGTGTCATGCAGAAGCAAATATTATGACGCACAACTTTTGGCAAAAGATTAATTCATATTTTTCTGTTCTTTTCAAAGCAATTTGCTAAAAAAAAAAAGAAGACACATCTCTTCGGTATTTGTTGACGAACCAACTTCCAGAGAGAGAGACAGTAAAGTGATGATGATGATGGTGGAACACTTACTTGCAAGCTTTGACAGATTGTTGTTTGGTATATTTAACTCTTAAATAACTTACAAATAAAGTTTTTAGATGACTCCTTTATATGATATGAACATTTCGACTCTTCTTAGATTCAGCATTTATGATATTTGTAATTACTCCCACCTTGTGAAAGGTTGCTCCGTCAACAATTATCTGAAGCTCTGAAGTAAAAGATAAGAATATGGTAAAGCCGCACTAGGCTCTTATTTGTCAAAACTCTCCTTCAAAAAAAAAAGAAAAACGCTATGGAGGAGTTAGGTAGAGGCGCTGAAAGTGAGTAGCGGCAGACTCATCAACGGAGAGACAAGCAAGCATAAGGGTCGTTGGTAAGTACCACGACCCTACTGACGAAGGTGGGGAAACTCCAGCATTGATAAAGCCCAGGCCTCTGTTGCCCGGGAAGAAAAGTTCACCAACGTATCTGATGATGGCTGGCTGTCTCCCATCCTGCCTCCCTCCCTCTCCTTCCTTCCGTGCTCCCGCATCCTTCTCCTCCTCCTCCTCCACCTGCCTGACTGATACAATGACGGCCGGAGGCAGCGGCGGTGAGGACGCAGAAGGAGCAGGTGTGAGGTGGGTTGAGGAGCGGGAAGAGAAGACTGTGATGACGAGGGGAAAGTGTGGAACTTGAATTTAGAAAATGGAAATTCAAGCAGATGGCCACATAATTGACGTAGATCATTTACAACAATTACAGTTTCTTAATGATTGGAAATATTTACAATATCATAATAAATCTGAATATGAATTGAAAAATTTACAAAATTATGAAGAATTTGATATTAATAGAAACATTTGTAGTATTGTAATAGAACTGAATATTTACGATATCATAAATATTTACAATTATCATATTGAAATTTAATATGAATGGAAAAATTAATAATATTAAAATAAAATCTAATATGAACGGAAGAATTTACGATATTAAATTAGATTTAACATGAATGGAAAATCTACAACATTATGATAGTTATAACGAATGAGTGAAGGGATGGGCTGTGATTTTACTTCAATTTTGAGTAGATTATTCACTCTATAACTTCATTACATGAAATGGAATTCCTGGGACATATCGTTCAGTTGCCATGTAAGATTTAAGAAGGAATCAGAATGTAATTTATGGAAAAGGAAATGAAATTGCAACGAGTCTATTTTTTATACATGTAATTTTCCACTTCAGGAAATAAACTAATTGGACATAATGTTTGTGGAGGAAAGAAAACTTAGTAGGGAAATTTATTTTGCTGTGCTCAAAAGTATAGTTTTTGGACAAAATCAAATTTAGATATATTGAGTCAGGCCTCGGATAAGAATATATATATATATATATATATATATATATATATATATATATATATATATATAAATTTCCATTTTATAAGAAATACATCGCCCATGTGTGTTTGTGTGTGTGTGTGTGTGTGTGTGTGTGTGTATAAAATGTCCTATTTATAATTGCCTATTTGTATTGTACAGGGAGGGGGTTGTACACCCAAGGGACCCTATTTCTCATAAATGAATAAGAAAAGATAAGAACATTTTCTTGAATTTAGAGACACTCGCTCGGCTGAAGATACACTATTGAGGTATAACTGACATAACAGAGCTGGGAGGTCATAATAATAACAAGTTAACTAATCATTAAAGGTTAACTAATCATTAAAGGCTTGAGATCAAGATGTGTGTGTGTGTGTGTGTGTGTGTGTGTGTGTGTGTGTGTGTGTGTGTGTGTTTGTGTGTGTGCTCAGCTACAGCCAGTAGCTAGTAAACTGTGGATTTCCTTTTGAGTGAGTGAAGGTTTTCGACGATATTGCAACCTTCACCGACCATTGACGAACCCGCGGAGAACCATTGACGAACCTCGGAGAACCATTGACGACCCACGGAGTACCAATGACGAACCACGGAGTACCAATGACGAACGACTTGAGTACCACTGACACACCACGGAGAACCATTGACGAACCTCGGAGAACCATTGACGACCCACGGAGTACCAATGACGAACCTCGGAGAACCATTGACAAACCACGGAGAACCATTGACGAACCACGGAGTACCAATGACGAACCTCGGAGAACCACTGACAAACCACGGAGAACCATTGACGAACCACGGAGTACCAATGACGAACCACTGAGAACCATTGACAAACCACGGAGAACCATTGACGAACCACGGAGTACCAATGACGAACCACTGAGTACCACTGATGAAACCGCGGAGAACCATTGACGAACCACCGAAAACCACCGACGAACCACGGGGAACCATTGACGAACCACGGGTAACCATTAACGGACCACATTCCTTGGCGAAGAACGAAGAGGCTTGATGGGCACAGTTATATATAGGGGAAGCCTCTGGCTTCGCTACATTATACGTATTTGCTCTCTTAAGTTACGATGTGTAAGTTCCAGTTAGTTCCTCTGTGTGCTAGTATGCCATTCACCTCGTGCGCTACTTCTACTTAATAGTATTCTGTGGTAAGTTCTCGCCAGGTATTTTGTGCGCTAGTAGATACACCCATTTCCTCTAGTTCCCCCGTTGGTCGCTTCGTGTGGTAATGCCAGTCTGAGTCACTCTACATGACAGCGATCAGATGGTTAAGGTTATTTCTAACAGCCACTCTTGTCACAGGTTTCAGAGCCACCACGTCGCTTTGTCTTGCATAACTACTACGTAAAAGTGACGGTGGCCGTAGGCTATCGGGCACTCATATTAACTTTCTCAGGGAACATGAAGCCACATAAGTTCAGATTAAAATGGTTTCCCCTGCGGCTTTCTTATATATTTTTTTCCCTTTCTTTTATGGGATTTTCCTCAAATTCTGGTGTCTAAGTCCCAGATGATGCCAGATGAGAGGGACTCTTCTAGTTTTTTTTTCTTCGTTTCTGGTTTAGAAATATTGAAGGAAAAAGAAAAACGGGAAACTAGAAGGAAATGCCAGTGGCTGAATGTCTCCTCGTTGTTATAGTCAAAGGTTTTGTGTCTTTCAGAACAGTAACAAGACAACAAGGTATTCGGTTACCACGCAGAGCATTACCTGTCCACAGAATGACCCTTATGGCGTCCAGTGTCAGCACACAGACGAGAGGAACATTTCAATATCATTACGTCTATTTGCGTATATTTACGTCAGTCGGACGTAGTAGTGGTAGTGCGGTTGCGTCTTTGGTTGGCAGTCCTCTTACACCTCCCTCTGTCTTCGATGAGCCAAAGCTGCCGTGGCCAGCCTCCCTGTGCAAACAACCTTATTGAATTTCACTGGCTCTTGAACGGCCTCTCGTCGAGGGACGCTGATTGGTGGGAGAGCCAGCACAACTGGTGAGCCAGTGGGTTATCATTGGCTTTCCGCTTGTGTAAAGGTGAAGGGCAGTGAAGTTCCTCTGTGTCGCATTAGACACTGAATGTGGAATAGGGATCTCTCTATGGGGGAACGATCCGAGAAAATTAGTAGTGTCTTATTTCTTTCTTTTTCTTTTGCCTAATAACTTTTTTTTTTTTTTTGAAAGGAAAATAACTACTTTTTTTTGAGAACAAAAAGATCAAATCCGCTGCGAATATTTCTCTTTGATGACGAAACAGTAAAGGCAACTAAGGTATACATCTTGGGCTTTACTGAAAATAAGAAATCAATAATTTTCACCAAAGGACGAGAGGAATATGGACAAGTAATTCGTGAATGTCTCGCTGAACAGGTGATGAGATTGTAATGACATGAGGGAATAGATTACATCAAATTTACCAAATTTCATGAGACAATACGCAGGGATTTTGATGTTTGACATCTGATGACTGGATGATTACCCATTGGTAAAACAATATGAATATTTGACTATTTGACTTAGATAGCGTCAATGTATTACCGTCCTTCCTTTAAACCTCGTAGTTCACACACGCCAAAGAAAGGAAGACCTACCTATAAAAGGGTTGGTTCAAACGTGCTAGAGAGAACAGGATTTAGAGGAGACAGTTCACAAGCATTAGAGAGAAAACAGGACTTACAGAAGGGGCGGTTGACATATACCAGAGAGGACAGGACCTTCCTGTAGAAGAGGTGGTTGGCTCACGCTAGAGAGAACAGGCCTTGCTTACAGCAGGAGCGGTTCATATGTGCCAGAGAGAGAGAGGACAGGAACTACCTGTAGAACGGGTGGTTCATTCAAGATAGAGAGAGCAGGCCATACCTACAGAAGGGGCGGCTCAAATGTACCAGAGTGAGAACAGGACTTACCTGTAGAAGGGGCGACTCAAACGAGCCAGAGGGAACAGGACGTACCTGCAGAAGGGGCGATTTAAACGAGCCAGAGGGAACAGCGCGTACCTGTAGAAGGGGCGATTCAAACGAGCCAGAGGGAACAGCACGTACCTGTAGAAGGGGCTATTCAAACGAGCGAGAAGGAACAGCACGTACCTGTAGAAGGGGCGATTCAAACGAGCCAGAGGGAACAGCACGCACCAATAAAAGGTGCGGCTCACATATACCAGAATGTGAACAGGACCGACCTGCAGAAGGGATGGGTCACTCACCACCAGCAGAGTATCTACTTCTGGAGGTAATGATTCAGACAGTCGTGTTAGCGATCGTGGAAGGCAGACAAAAGTATACTGTTTGACGTATGCTGATAAATATTTCACGGTTGGAGAGGTACGAGTCTCGTGGCTTGTGAGATGCCCACAGTCGCCCATTCCACGTCCAGACGTGGACAAGCAGAACGGACGACGAGCCCCGTCTTCCACAACCTTGTGCTGGGACGGGGCATCAAGCGCCTGAACATGAAAGTGGCACAACTCATTAGCTCCACGTCTTCTGTCTCAGAAACTAGGAAGTATGGTGGTGCTCAGACGAGCAGGTAATTTGATTCTTGGTGTGATCTCTCTCTCTCTCTCTCTCTCTCTCTCTCTCTCTCTCTCTCTCTCTCTCTCTCTCTCTCTCTCTCTCTCTCTCTCTCGACTGGATATGATTTTATAGCATCAAGTCTTCTACTGCCGAGTGCGACGCTGTACGTGAGTTTGTTCCGATAAATCGCTTGTTTAGCTGGTCAAGGTCGTTAGTGTTTTGTCTCTCCCTTTTTTTGTGTGTGTCAAATGTTTTGCTGTCAAAGTTCTTATGGAACATGGCAATAAGACAGCAGCGGAAGCAGGAATAGTGGAGAAATCTGGCCCGGCAGAATAATGTTTCTTTCTAAATAGTGTCAGGATCGACTTGGTCATTTCCTGCAAGAGAAGTGAAAGGATCGAACAAACACTGAAAGCGGGTCTGACATCGAATCTACCACTACCACCACCAACATCGCCACAGCTACCACATGCTGCAACCCACCCCCACTCGCCACAATATCCACCACCACGGCCTCCACCTCACCGCCACCATCACGACCTGAGGCAGCAGAAGCTGCAAGACGGGAGGGAAGCCAAGCATTGTGGGGAAATCTCTCTTCCTGTTAGCGTCACGCTCGACCTGGTAATTTCCTGCTTGCGGGGAGACGCGTCGAACAAACATACACCCACCTACCGCGGGTGCCGTAAGAGGGGGGCAGGTCTGAGCCACGGAAGGTGCCACAGAAAACTTTGTTATCGATACCGTTTGCTTCGTAGGCAATAGCAATTTTGTGTCCACCCCTTCGTCGGCTGAGTCTGGCCAGAATCAACTTTTACGGGCGTTTAAGCCTGCGTCTTATAACTAAACTTCTGCCCTCTTGCTTGATTACATGGGCGTGGGACTTCCTTTTTAAAAACACGACGTTCGGCTGGTGTTCATTTTTGGCCGGTTGTATTAGGCTGAACGCGTCCCGCCGAATATTAGTTCAGAACTCGCAGAATCATTAACCGCTTCTTTCCCGCACGCTGGAGATAATTCAGGATTGGAATTAGTCCATTTACAAACACAGATCAGGTTCTGGAACTAAACTGTTCTTGTAGGTGTAACTTACGGTCATGAAGATGATCAAGATTTCTCATTTACTGAATGCGTTCTTTTTTTAACTAGTCCCATCAAGTCAAACGGCAATGCAATAAATAATTTACTAAGGCCATCTTTTAGGGTACTCGCGTTATCATCTTTAGGGCATTCAAGCTGGGATTCAGCTAAGCACAGCACAGTTGGATGGACACAAAGGAAGGGTTGAGTTATACTACTAGAGTCACTCAGACATACTCATTCGACGCCTGATAACACCTCAATGCCCCCAGATCACCACACAGCCACGTACGTCACTGTGCCTTTCGGCTCTCTCTCTCTCTCTCTCTAGTGCACCATGATCAACACCAGTATAAACAAAGGTGTGGATAATACTCATCCGATCCCAGGACGGTTTCGTGAGGGCTTCTGTCGTCTCGAAGCTGCGCTTTCATCAGGATCAGGGAATTGGTGGATTCCCTCCGAATCAAGAGAAGCCTCTCGACACAGAGGATGATCCATCCTCGCCGAAGGTGACTTTGCATCCTTGGTGTAAACCACATGCAGGCAGAGTCCGACAACACCAACGTAGGAATACACACACACACACACACACACACACACACACACACACACACATACACGCACGCACACACGCTGCCACACAATAGAAAATACCTATTTTCCAGGTCATAGATCAAAACTTGTGTTTTCCATACCCGATTTAAAGTCTCGCCGATGGAACGAAAACACGAGAATTCTCGTCTGGAAGTTGGTCCGAAGAAAAATATTTACTATCTCGCCTTTGGTATTTCTTTTTTTCTTGTTTCATATTCTAATTCGCTTTATTCCCATAATCCGTGGTCTTGATTAGAGCAAATACAACACACACACACACACACACACACACACACACACACACACACACACACACATATAATGTGCTTCCTTTACGATAATACTGAGTGCGTGTCCCCACCCTCATGTGTCTGATAAAATCTTGTCTGCATATCCTACCCTCGGCGTCAGCCTTCCGAGGCCGCCCCCCCACCCCCAAATATTATGTGCCGTTTCAGGTCATAAAACTGAAGTTCTGTAAAGCAGCGCATACCTGAATGGTCCCCCAGAATCAATTTGCTGATGGAATTTTCCTGTTAGGTTGCAGCGGGTGGCGCGACGCAACCCGACCCTCCCCCACACCCCACTCCCTACTACAGGTGTGGAAAGACGAATGGTTGAGGCGAGAGAATATTGTACACGTTCACACTCTGAAACACAAGCACGTTCCGGGGGTGTGAGAGACGAGGGCACGATAGGGATTAGTTAATTTTTTTTTTTTCTATCTACTTTTGGTTCGTGTGAAGCAAGTAGGATAGGAGAGCGTGCGTACCCGTTGTTCTGCATAGTGTAGGGAAGACGTACCTATTATGTAACGTCAACACTAGTTAAGGTACGCAAGTTGTTTATGAATGTATTTGCTGTTGTAGTTTTCGGGAGCGTTGGTTATCTGCTTGTGTAGGTGAGCTTACCTGTTACACACAGTCTGTGAGTGAGAGTTTATATGACTGTGTTTGCTCCTTGAGACTGAATTAATAAGCTTTCCAAACCTTCCTATGTTGGCGAAGGCTTGTCCACTCTACCTCCATGTAATCATTAGTACTTGGGAAATTTCAGAAACTGACTTGGGTCCACTGGTAATGATCAATAGTATCTGATTTTTCTCTCTCTGTCTATGTTTCTTCGTGTGCTCAAATTCTCAGAACTGTAAATGACAACGTTGCTTTCGTATTCTACGACACACACTCATTACCAGGTACGCTGAGTATAGTTTCGGTATACGCTTACATTTACGCCATCGAGGTCCCGAAGGACTATTCCATTCGTTGAATGACGAGTATCAATAAAGTTACAGTGATAAACATATCAGTTGTACGAGGAAGAACCCAAGGCTGAAGGATTTAAAGAAGGGAGTTTTCCTAGCTGATATTTCTTTGTCTCGAGATTGTCCTCAAGTCGCTGTTTCCTGCTCTTGTCATAACTTAAGGCTTCTGTTTGCGGTACTACGTAATAGTGAGTTTGTTTTCAGTCTCGCTGAACACGAAGGTTTGCCAGAGTAATGATGTAGATATGACTGGTTTGGAGCCAAAAAATAATTATAGAATAATCGTGTAGTCTTGTTTCCTCATTTTGCCCCACCAGTTGTCTGTGCCAACGTTAGGCAAAGACTCAAAAAATCTATCTACGTGTAAAGAGACTTTTAAGATTTGGCTTCAGATACGAAACGACCTCGACACATGACAAACCATCAGTGCTTGGAGCTCAATGTTCCGATGTGTGTGTGTGACGTGGGAATGAGGGCTTCAGGGATTAAGAATACTTACGTCCAGGAGGAAGTATTAGAGAAGTATCGATATTCCTCGTAAATCATCGTTTCTGTGGCCAAGGTTTCCCCAAGTTACAGCACCACAGTCTGGCCGGGGTGAGGCAGAACGGTCTGGGAGCGTGGGTCGTGCCTCAGTCTGGCCGGGGTGAGGCAGAACGGTCTGGGAGCGTGGGTCGTGCTAGTGTCAGACCAGACCTTCACTGGTAGGAGTGTGGTAACAGCGGATCCTTATCTAAACATATTGCTTTGGGGACGAGCCATATCGAATTCCAGGTAATATTACGATACTTGCAGTGTGATAATTACCCTCAAGGCGCTACACTTTAATTAGATGGCTTCCTTACCACTCTTGAGCACAACCTCGGCCAAGGTTTTGAAATCTTATTAGAATCATGGTTTCCAATGACACTTATTAGTTCATGAAGCGTAAGAGCTAATTTTGGAGTTTTAATGGGTGCTTTTTGTAAATGTTCCTATGTACTTTACGCCATATGTGCACTGTAATATTTTTTCCAAATATATATAGTAATTGCACTGACGTATTTAAAGGGCTATCCCCCCTCGTATTTACCATCTTAATTACCCTAATGGGGTGGTAAATAAGACGAGATCTCATGCAAATGTTTGGGCGTCGTGAGAGACTAGTATTGCCACACGTATTTAGCCTTATTTTCAGTACGTTGGTAACTGGGTTTCTCGAGTACTTGGGATGTTATGGAATCTGCCTGCTCGTGGTTGCATAATGAATGCGAAGTTACTTTCGACTTGTTCTTGGGATAACGTCTCATCAAAGAGCTCCTCACATCAGAGGGGTCCATCCTTTCCCTGCTTCTGATTGTTGCGCAGCCTTAAAGGTGTAGGAACCCATGGAGAAAGAGTTCATGGAGTCATATAGTGATATTAATGATAATGATAATAATGATGATAATGATAATGATACTAACAGTACTAATAGTAATAATGATAATGATATTGATAATAGTAAAAAAAAACCCAGGAAACTGAATAGAATAAGCGTTCCAGTAAAGAAAATACGCGAAAAAGAAAGTTTTTCAACTGGTGAGACTTAAATGTCATCCGAACTCAACCCAAAAACGAAAAAAAAGATATTCCTAGAAGAGACAGTAGGATCCAAACTTTTGGCCCAGGAACCTGTAACCCACCAAATAATATTCATTGGGAAAGGTTAGCGACAAGGGACTGTCGACCATACGGCCGCAAAATTCACAATATCCTCTGTGGTGACACGAACTTGAATTAGCCATGAACTCCATAATTTTCCTGTAAGTCTGCGAGTACAAAAACTCCTTTTAACAGAGAGAGAGAAGCGTGAGAGCCACAAACAAGTAGATTACCCATTGTGTCTACCCAATGGACACAGCACACATGCATTTGCCTCCCCAAGACAAAACAGTGAGAGATATTCTGTCAGTATTTTTTTCTTTTTTTAACGCTTGAACTCACTAACTCACTAATGCGAGCTCAGGATGTGAAGGGAATGAGGTATACCGACTCAGAAATATTCAGCGAGGTGTCTGCAATATGTAGCATATTCATATGGGTAAGCATTGTGAAGTCAAAGTGATTCATTCATAAGGTGAAGAACTCTCGCTGCTTCTTCACTGAAGTAATGATAGGCTTCCTAAGATCCATCCACTTCGCCGGAAGGAATCGAATATTCATCCACGTCGCCACAGTTAATTAAGAGTCAAATGAACATCAGAAGACGATTATCCCTTAAGGTGGTTATAGTCTTTGAATATTTGATCCTGTCAGTTGAAGACCTATGGTCATATCCTAATCCGGCTTCGTACTCTCAAATATTTGCTCAGGTTGTTACAAAATCCAGAGGAAATTCTCCTTTAGCAAATGAAATAAGAAGATAATAATCTCAGATTTCTTTGAATATTCGTTCATCTGCTCAAGTATCAACAAGTCTGTCCTTTAGGCTGTCCTTTAATGTTTGATATTTGTGTTTCTAATCCTTGAATACTTGTTCAAAACAAATGTTTAGTTATAGTTCATGGTTCCATAGGGCTCCTCCTTTGATCTCACGAAATTTCGAAGAGCATTATCGATTTAGAGAGTTATAGTGAGCGTCCTCATCCAGCTATAGACTAAAATTGCTCCTGAATATGTTATGTTCGCGTATGTAAGCATTGCACACACACACACACACACACACACACACACACACACACACACACACACACACACACATACACACACACACGCACACGAGTCTGAATAATTCAATCGGGAGGAAAGTGCCTACACTCGTATATAGTAATGAGGCGAGACATTGCCTCGGTTGTCTGTGTGTAAATACACATGATACAAGTTAGTGGCTCTGTGCACGTCTGGCTTGCACTCTCTCCCTGGGTACTAGGAGGAGAGCAGTAGTATCCGAGGCCACGGAGAATGCCACTGTATTCCACATGACAACCACATCCAGGGTAATAGATGGCTCCTTCTAGCCTCGTCACGGCCCCAACATTAACCACGGCACTCATCAGCAGAGTAACTCAAACGTACCAAAAAAAAAAAAAAGAAAACGAGGAGTGGCGAATCCTCTCATGATGGTAGAAAACGGAAAGAGAGGAGATCTTCGCTGATATGCGAGACAGAACGTTGCCATGCAGGGTGTTTTAAAACTGTATCGTAATCACAGCAAAGCTTACAAAATAATGTTAAAAGTAATTCATTCATGATACACTGCTAAGACTCACGACAGATGAATCTGTTTTTGGCGAATCCTTCTTGGATGAAACAGCTCCCTGCAGCAGTTTTGAGTTGATGATTCTAACAGTCACATTGTCCTTTTTCACTCGCCAAAAGGGCCTTTGAAATAAACGCTGATGAACCTCAATTTACATTTTAATCCATAAAATCGGCAGTTCCGATACCTATCTGCCTTACATTACCATTTGCTCCTTTCTTCATGTCATAAGTTTCCCGTTCCGATATCTACCAGCTTAAAAATGCGCACGCTTAGTATTTATGGTTCAGTAACTCGCCACGGCGAGAGACTTGGGCTGGCATGTACGTCAGCCCGCGGGGCGATGCTGGGTCCTTTCCTGCATGACAGTTTGGTCTCTCTCTCTCTCTCTCTCTCTCTCTCTCTCTCTCTCTCTCTCTCTCTCTCTCTCTCTCTCTCTCTCTCTCTCTCTCTCTCTCTCTCTCTCTCTCTCTCCACACACACACACACACAACTTGCAGAACTCTGTATGAACATCAGGGTAACAGAACGTTTTTCCATTAGTGAATTAAGAAAATGGTCTCGGAGTTACTGTTTCCGCTTCTAAGTTAGAGGAGGGTAGAAGATAGATTGAAAAAATAGGATGAGAATTGATTCACGTGAGTATTTACACACACACACACACACACACACACACACACACACACACACACACACACACACACACACACACGCACGCACGCGCGCGCGCGTACAACAATGACTTCTCGAATTTCATGCTTGTAATGTATTCATACGAATGTCTACCACTAACAAATCCCGAGTAATACCACTTCATGGCTACTGTATACATTTCATAGTATACAGGAAATAGCACCATTGCGTGATACATTCCCTTGTTTTTGTCATGTATACCTACACTTGCTATCTTCTAGTAAGGTAGTATCATCTATTTCTAAACTGTATATGGTAAATCGAGTGATATGTGGAGAGAGGGAGAGAGAGAGAGAGAGAGAGAGAGAGAGAGAGAGAGAGAGAGAGAGAGAGAGAGAGAGAGAGAGAGAGAGAGAGAGAGGAGACAGATATGTACATTTTGTATTCCTTCTCTGTATGGAACAGTTGGAAATAGTTTATCAAATTACCATGCTGAAATGACGAACACGAATTAAAATTCACGAACAGAAACAAAATTATTTCAAACTTTATCGCCCAAAGCTTATAATCTCATTTCACACATTCCATGAACAGTAATTATCAACTATTTCAGGGTAAACTGGATTATATGCCGTGGCTACAGCAGATGGTCATGATTTTAAAACAGTAAGTAACGGGTATCACATAACACCTCTCGCAGGGAGCTGAATGGGCCAACATATAGTGTAGGCCAGAGACGACAGTGTGATTCGCACAAAAGATGAGATAGCTAATGATCGCCAATGTCTCTCTCTGTTGCGTGTCGTATAATAGCGTCGACGCGTCTGTGTGGTATGTCAGTATCTGCTTTTTAAACCCTGAACACAGCCTTGCAGAGGTAGAGGTTAGGTTACGCAAGTGACAACTTCAGTGTATAACTCCGTTTTACGCGGTGGTAGAGGAAGGTAGTAGGTCGTCGAAATGCATTTGTCGTTGTCCAAAAAAGGAGGTAGGGTGGTTGGCTCTCTGTCTATTAATATCTTCAAAAGCTTTGGAGGCTAATCTTGGGTTATCCTTCGCGTAGCCTTATTGAACCTTTTGACCTTGAGGCAGGAGGAAGTATGTTTTATGACTCAGTTATCATATATGACTAACAGATTCGGGGCCTGTAGTCCCTTGTCTGTTCGTTCCCTCGCCACCATCACTTCACCTTTAGCCACAACACCCCTTTTTTCAGTCAGTCCTTCCAATCCTGGCCACCACACCCTGAACGGCGGAGAGCATTGTTCAGTGATATAATCATTCACCCCGCCATATTTCCCTAACTAATCAACCCACATTGCCGGGCAAAGCTATTCTTCTAAGAATGATTCGGCGCTAGCAACCAGCAGTTTTCTTTTCTGCCAAGGAGATTAATGAACTATGAACATTAGGTATGGGACTAGTCATCGTTCATCTAGCAACCTCCTCATCGTGTCTATGGACTAGAGACGGACAGATAGGTGCTTTTTTTTTTCTTTTCGTAGAGAATACATATATACAGTTCTACATATAAGCCTGTTCGGATCTGGGTATGATGTTTAGAAAACATTGCCTGAACGTATGAAGAGTTAGTTATAATGTATGGTACGGAGCCTTACAGGCAAACCAAAGACTAGCGTATGGCATAACACTGTTTGTGAGGATATGAAGACATACTTAACTTCCTCTGCATTGATCATGACTCACGAAATACTCGCTCCACACATTGTGGCAAGCATCGTCCTCAACCGTTGTTACTGTCACTTATAAATGTCTTCTGGATCTACGTTGCTTGATCAGAGTGACCATTCGTTGCATCCGTCGACTGCAAGTTGTAAGTAGTGGGGGAAACAAAAACGTAAAATCCCCCACGACATCTTAGTGTATTCATGAGCTGTTGCTGAGCATTGAGGTCACAGATGTTGAAGTGATTCGGTCATATTCAGTTCTTAAATGATTTCTTCCTCCTATTTTCAATGGAGATACAACACTATTTTGTTAGAAATCGAAGTCCCAACATAAAGATTCCGAGGAGCATAAAAGGATGTCATGTTAAGAGCTCGTTTGCTCAAACTTCTCTGGTTTTCTTTATCTCCCAGTGTTTGCAAGAGGCGTAACTCACACCACAGGATGGGAAGGGAATTCCCTGAGATAGGATTCGTTCTTTTAACATATAATAATCCTTTCGTTGTGTTTTCGTGATGTCATAGTGGTTTCTAAAAGTGCGGAAGGATTAAGCATTAATTTGCACTTAAGCCAATTCCTAAGCAAGTGGATGAACACACACACACACACACACACACACACACACACACACACACACACATACACACACACACACACAAACACCCTCACACACACACACTGTATCTGTATACATTTTGATATATTCTTTATTCCAGACACTTATTCAAAATCATCCATTTTCGTGTCCCCTTACGCACAAACCAGCACGAAATAGAATCGTTCCGTCTGCACGAAAATGAGTGCAAGCCGGAGTCCTGCAGAGTTTGCAGACAACATTAGATTGACGGCCAAGATGTGTGGGCAGGACCCGGTCCGATCAGGGCCTGATACAGGCGAGTGTATTGCACAATCTCTTATGCCTCGCTAAACGGAAATGGGACGTGTGAGGTACGATACTTGGTGGGGGGGGGAGTGGAGGTTGGCAACGCTCTCTCATTAATGAATGACGTCACGCTGTATCTTGCGTAGGAGGAGGAGGAAGAGGAGGAGGAGGAGGGGAGTTTTTTCTCCCAGGATGTATACATATTCATATCCTCGATACGTGGCGTGGTCTCTTATCAACTAGGAAAAAAAAAAGAAAGAAAATCATGTATTCTGGGAAAACCGTGTTTACTCCATACGTCTCCCACGCAAAGTCTCTTCAAATATTGATTACGGGTCGTTCTTCTCTGGGATACGCGTTCAACGTAGACCTTGTGTGATATTTGGAATAAGCCCCATTGCATCGCTCGGCTGTATATATGAGAAGGGACATCGACCACGGAGAACGCAGATCGGATGCGAAGAAGGCATCAGGTCGGCGGCATTATGGTGGTTGGTCGTTCGTATGTCTTGTAGAACAGAGAGAGAGAGAGAGAGAGAGAGAGAGAGAGAGAGAGAGAGAGAGAGAGAGAGAGAGAGAGGAGCGCCCCCACCTCCTTCCGTGAATAACTTAAAACCCTCCCCTCTCGCTCATGGATCACATATG
>NC_092275.1:21206489-21248989 GCF_036320965.1 Panulirus ornatus
TGGTCTTGGCAGCGACAGGCCACCAGTCACTGCAACCCGGACCACCTTTCTCTTCCCTGAGGCCTTACACACACACACACACACACACACACACACACACATACATACACACACACTATCCAGAACTCTCACATCCCTTATGTCTTCTATATAAGACCCTTTTCGTACCCCAACGCCCTTCATCAAATGACCCAGGTCTTCCCCATCAGCACTCATTATACCAACCAACCCCTCCTTACCCTACCCTACCCCAGGTGATCAGATTCGAAGTAGCTGAATTTCGAGAAAAAAAAGAAAATGGAGGAAAAAAAGGGAAATAGAACTAAAGTACCGTGAAGGGACGTATAATGTTACGATCGTGGAAATTCTCGCCGTCGCCTGCGGCAGTAAAACTTGCTAAAAGCACTTTTATTCCTGCTGTTTGTGTTGGTGCTTCTGGCGCAGGCGGTGAAGGCGTCCACACCTCCCCTGCATTTGTTTCTTGTCGATGGCGTGTATCAGGTTCTCAGTGTCCATTTACAAGGATAGACTCGGCAAAGTTCATTACATTCTGATTCGTCTTAAGGGTGATATTGAAGCCTCTGCTGTGTCTAGAAAGGAGCAGAATACCATTGGGAAGAGAATATAGAAAAAAGAAAAGAAGCTTCAATTTTGTCCATTGAGAAAAAGTGGAGATCATCGTAATATATTTTTTTCTTTTATTACTCAAATTGTGGGGAAGGATTATGTCATGTGTGATGGTGTTTATATACGAAGACCCCACCCCCCCATGCCAGCTATGAAATTCCTGACAGAGATTATATAACATTTTCAGGTTACTGTACTTGCCCATTATTACACAAACACCCCTCGCATCCTCATACATTAATAAGCTCGTAGAACTAAGAAATACGTGATTATACGACGGTTACATACAGCGTAGAGACAAGAAGTACGTAATAATGTAACAATTACGTATAGTATAGAGATAAGTACGTAATTATGTACCAGTTACTACAGCGTAGAGATAAGAAATACGTAATTATTTAACAGTTACGTACAGCATGGGGACAAGAAGTAAGTAGTTATATAACAATTGCGTACAGCGTAGTGATAAGAAATACGCAATTATGTAACATTTGCGTACAGCATAGAGCTAAGAAGTGCGTAATCATATCACAGTTACGTCCAGGTTGCACAGAGCTTCTCTGAATGGCTTCAGAGGGATCGTCACATACTTGCTCGTATCAACTTCTCCCTCCCATGATTTCCCTCCCTCCGTCTCTCTGTGTGCCTTCCTGGATGAAAAAGTTTCTCTCTCTCTCTCTCTCTCTCTCTCTCTCTCTCTCTCTCTCTCTCTCTCTCTCTCTCTCTCTCTCTCTCTCTCTTTCCTTCTGTTTGTCGTACCCTCTCACTGCCAGATGTCATCTCCATTATCCTAACCACTCAGGCGAAATTATTTCCCCCGTCCTTCCTCCCCCTGTATTCCTCTTTCTAATCCTTTTCCATTTTTTCCCCGAGGTGTTTGCAAAAAAGAAAAAACTTGTCTTCATTAGTAAGTAGAAAACGTATATTTCTTCTTCTTAAATGCATTTTCGCGTACACTTGCTTGTGATTTCTACCACCGTCTTGAATTGTAGAGCCCTCCAGATGCCGAGTGATGAGAAGACACGAGTACAAGAGGGAAAGTAAAAGAGGGAGAAAAAAAAAGGGAGTCTGTGATTTCATGAGGGAACTGGGCGAGTAGCGAGGAGCACAAAGGGGTATCATACCGTGGGAGGAGGATGGGGCGGGTGTGAGGGAAGGGTCATTTATTATGAAGAATGTTGCTGCCTCAGGACTATTACGATTGCTCAGGCGGAGGTGGTTGGACAGGATACATCTCGCACGCTAAAGTAACAGGGGATGTGTGATAGTTATTGTACTAACTTATGACGGCGAGAGTGTCTTGGAGGATGTAAGGCAGCGAAGGGCTTTGGTATGCGGGAGACGGGAGAGTTGAAAGCGTTTTTCCTGCCATGTTGCGAGATTAGGGGGATGGTGGTATTCGTGGGTGAATGTGTGTGTGTGTGTGTGTGGTGTGTGTGTGGTGTGTGTGTGTGTGTGTTTCTTTATTTGCCTTCTTTTGTGTCTATTTATTCATATAATCTCATTTACATATGACGCATCAGTTCATTTTCGTAACTACGTGTATGTTCCTACATGTATGTGTGGGTGTTTCTGTATTAGATGATCTTTTTAACCTGTCGCTCTGCATGTTTGTGAGTATGTATCTACCTACGCGTAAGCCCTCAAACGTTCTGCGTCTGCTTTTCAGTGAAGGTCAAATTTCTCAAAACCTGATCCGTAAGCTCTTCCAAGATTCACTGTAATCCCTGACTATCGTATCCGATACTGTTTGTTTCGAACCGTTGGTAGAAGGAGTCTGTTGCTGTGGCAACGGTACGTCTGTTTGAGCGTCATCGTGTTCGGTCTTAGCGAGTGATGGAACTCGCTCGTCGTACGATGGTAATCACACTAGAGCGCGGCCGATTTCATTTCACTTAACAGTGGAAACTGGACACCATCTTTCTCACATATCTGAACGTGCTGGTGTGGATCCCACCCTCCTGGTCTAATGTGAAATGTAACTCTTTTCACACAGTTTGCATCGATTACTGTGAGTTTCTTTTCAATAGCGTGTGTGCCATATTGATATAACCCATGTTTCCCGGGTATCAGATGACTGAAAAAGTAACTCATTCTCCCAGAACTAGTAATCCTAGGTTACTTCCAATAAACTGAATGTCTCAGAAATGTAATCGTAGGTTGCTTTTGAATAACTGAACGTCTCAGAAATGTAATCCTAAGTTACTTTTAATAAACTGAATGTCTCAGAAATGTAATCCTAGGTTACTTTTAAATAACTGAACGTCTCAGAAATGTAATCGTAGGTTGCTTTTGAATAACTGAACGTCTCAGAAATGTAATCGTAGGTTGCTTTTGAATAACTGAACGTCTTAGAAATGTAATCCTAGGTTACTTTTAATCAACTAAATGTTCCAGGACTGTACTCCTAGGTTACTTTTTGATTAACTAGATGTTTCAGAAGTGTAATCCTTGGTTACTTTTGATAAGAAATAGAGTACTTGAATATGATTATAAAGGTTTGAAACAGTGATTTAGGTGTCCATTTAAGCCTAACACTGTATGTAATCATGCCGTTTGATTAAACGTAATACAGTTTTTTTTATCAACACCAAAAAATCACCCATGTATAATCATCGTTGTGTTTTGACAGCATTGTATTAATTAATCCATCTCGTCTAAACTTAACACTAAATAAATCCATGTCGCTTTGAGATTGACCTCATATAATTCATTTCGGCCAGATGTAATGCAGTGATTAAAATCTTCGACCTCAGGAGACAGAACGTAAGTAATATTTAACCTGGGAAGCGAATGGGTTTGTTTGCTAGATTAGCCATTGATGGTCGTAATTCTGAGCAATTGGATGCAGTGAGCGAGATACCGAATTTTAGCGGTAATGAGTGGTGTTGTAAATTAACTTACACCGTGATATTATCACTGTAGGGGAAATACTGAATTAGGAAATTAGTTTGAGAGTATGGAGAGTAGTGGGTGTAATTGCGTTGTTTATGTTTGCATCACTAGAAATCCTATGTTCCTCATTTGGTGCTGAGTTTTTTACCTGTTCGTCTATAGTGTGAGGATGTCTCCTTATGTCCGTATGACTGTCAGGCTTCTTAAGTTAGCTGTGCTTTAGCTTCCGTCGTCCTCCTGCTTGCTGTCGTTCGCGCCACAGCACCTGGCTGCTTTGGGGACATCTGCTTCTTAGTCAATAACATCGAGTCGTAGTGTATACGTTTCTCGTCAGAATTAGACACCGAACTTCGTCCGTCCTCCGCAGGGGTCTTTAAGCTTTACCGCATCTTGTTATAATGGAGTTTAGAACAGTCAGGCGTGTGCAAGGAAACAGACGAAAGATTGGCCCATCCCACCCACATACACATGTATATGCATACACGTCCACACACAGCACATATACATATCTATACATCTCAACGTATACATATATATATACACACAGACGTATACATATATACACATGTACATAATTCATACTGTTTGCCCTTATTCATTCCGTCGCCACCCCGCCACACATGAAATGAAAACCATCTCCCCCGCATGTGCGCGAGGTAGCGCTAGGAAAAGACAACAAAGGCCACATTCGTTCACACTCAGTCTCTAGCTGTCATGTATAATGCACCGAAACCACAGCTCCCTTTCCCCATCCAGGTCCCACAAAACTTTCCATGGTTTACCCCAGACGCTTCACATTCCCTGGTTCAATCCATTGACAGCACGTCGACCCCGGTATACGACATCGTTCCAATTCACTCTATTCCTTGCACGCCTTTCACCCTCCTGCATGTTCAGACCCCGATAACTCAAAATCTTTCTCACTCCATCTTTCCACCTCCAGAGTGTTTGTCTGCCACTCTGCTGTTCTCGTAGAGCGGAGCACAAGGGAAGAGCAGATAACAGGAGACCTGCTGGTCCACGACTGGAGTGTTATCTGCCGTCTTAAACATCGAACTGTGGTTGACATGGGGTACCATAAAACCTGTTCAGACCAGTGATTGCTTCACTGGTTATGCTACTCTGTCGTGTGTTAGACACAGGGTATGTTGAATGACTTGACCTTTAATGCGCAGGTTAAATGCAATATTGACTACCTTTTCATCATATCTACTCGTTTCACTGATTTAATGTTGATCCTACTGAAAGACCCGTATGACTTTATGTATGTATGATGATTCGGTTACCTTGATGCATGCCAGCTAGCTGTTGTTCAGTGCTAAGGCAAGGTATTCAGAGACCTTCGTTACTTGTGAAGTACCTACGAATCTCTGGCTTATGTATATTGCTCATTACAGCAGCAAGTGAAGCCTTTGGAAGTGCCCCTTGTTAGAGTCGATGGTTTAGCCCTGTGATTTCCTCCGTTGAATTCACCCTGGGGAGTGACAGACTTGATCTGTGTGCTCAGAATATTTCACACATATTCTAACCTCTTTTAATAGAATTAAATCATATTTACAAGATACGTTCTTTTAGGTTATGGTGTTGATAGCTATATGAGAAGTGGGATGCCATATCCAGTGCGACATTGCTTTGGCTCTTGTATTTACTGAATATTAAATAACTGTTAGAGGCTTAGAGTTATTACCATTAAGTACTCCATGTATATCTAGCAAGCCAGATGAGTGTTGTTTTCCAGTCTTTCTATCCTTTCGTAGATTCTGTTTTGTGATTGCCCTGACTCCTTTTGCGTCTGGCAGCCAAATATATATATATATATAAACACGGAGCATTTGGGGAATATGAGGATATGAAAGCACATGTCGTATCCAATGTGAATTTTCAATTAAGCTCTTCAGTGGTGTTGTCAAACGGCCTTAGGGACAATTATCCACCCTGATGCGAGCAATGCTGAAGCGTCAAGCGCAAAACACGTGATGGCGAGCTGAAAATGGGATGATCAATGGATATGAATATTTGATGTATTATAATGTACTGGACGGGCCTAATGCCAAAGTGTTATGGACCGGTTTGGTACGTTATGATTGACAGCTAAGTGGATGGTCAGTTTCAATAGTATGTCAGAATGAAATTTGTGAGAACGAGTTTTATATCAAAGTTTCTCGACCGTAATTGTCATTGTCGGTATGACTGACTTACTTTCCATATGTTTTTGGTGAGAAAGAAAAAGGACTACTTTTGATCATTCCTCTTTGCCTTCGTAATGATCGACTTCTCACACAGCAACGCTTGTTCGAAGTAAGTAAATTGGTGAGAGTGACAGACGGATTTTGCTTCTTGCCTATGAAGACCTGGCCTTTAAACCAGACTCTTTAGGGTTCAGGTTAAAGGTCACGCCAATACATCCAAATAATGTACCCTCAAGCTCAAGGGATATACCATATACTTCTGTGCCTCGAATGCAACACCATGCGAATTTCACAAAACTGATCCTTTCTCTCATGCTTTACTCATTTAAGACGACTGTAAGCACATGACCAAAGCACGAAGCTACTATATTACTGGGAGAACTATAAGTTCCCTGGTGGACGGGTGATCGGCATGAGCCTATAGCTGTCAAAGGCAGCGGCTTCGACCTTTAAGCTTAAGACCAGCACACATTAGCTGTCTCCGTTAAGATACTCACTTCAACTTCCCGTATATCTTATAAGAAATCCACGCCATAAAACTGTAAATTTCGATGCCTTACGCTCTAGGATAACACTGAAACGTACGCTGATGTAGGAATAGATATTGTGGGACTGTTCACAGTAACTGATTAGACAACTTAAAGTCCAAGAAATTAGTGTAAACCTTTGCTGTTGTGAAGTAAGGCGCTGATGGTCGTCGTCTAGCTGTCGAAGCAGATCGGAAGTATGGCTCCATAAGGAGTAATGTCTTGTGATGAGGTCCAACCAGTAAGGTCTGTGTCTTCAGAGTCCAGCGAAAGAACTTTTCTCTGATAAGTCATTTCTACGCATTTTTTTTTTTTGGCATTTTCCGATAAAAAAGAGACACACACACACATTTCCTGAAGCAGAAATGCGAAAGGTATTATTAGTCTGTGAAGGATTAAAGTGCATTTCTCTCTCTCTATAAGAGATCTGTAACAAATGTAATATAACAACCGTTTACAACTTTGGTTTAATCCGGATTCTGTGGTGGCGAACGCGCATTGTTTTGGGCATAAATATTGGAATATTGTTTGGGCGTTGAGAGTAATCTCGATTTAGTTGAGGGGTTGATTCCTTTTCCCCCCCCCTCATCCATGACCTAAATGTATCATTTTTGCATTAGTCTAAAAGCGATTCTGAATATCCCATAACGAAAAAGAAAAACGATATATGATTTGTCTCAAGTTCTACGAAAATGGAGCAAAGGTTAACCTTGTCGTACTGTAATAGCTAATTTCCCAAGCTGTTGTTCGCTCATTGGACAATGATTGAAGTAAATGAATTGTAGTCTGAAGTTTCTCCCGGATAATATCTCTATTTTTTTTACTTTCATTACCATGAAAAAATGTACAAGATTCATTATACACGAATGATAAAGTATTTATTGTTATCATTATCACCATTATCATTATGACTCATAGCAGTAAAGAGGCTGATTTGAAGTAAATGGAAGGACAAGCACAATTTCTGTAAAACAAAAAATCTCTTCTCTCCTTGCCTCATACACACGTTGGAATAATTTTGCACCTACAGTGAATGAATAGAAAGACAGATCAAAGATAATGCATTCCTTCATGAATGTATAATGCCAGGAGCAAACTCAAGGAAAGAATATTTCTGACGGGATTCAGAATCTCTTGAAAAAAAAATAAAAAGGATCCAAATCCTCACAATTCCGTTTGACAGTACGATTTCCCAACAGAACATCAGGACCACAAAGTAGAACCTACTGTGAAAATTTGAAGATCTCAAAAGAGACGTATTTCGCTCGCGCAGAACGAATATGTCCAGATGTTACACTTACTGAGAGTGACGTAGAGAAACCCATTCTTCTCTCTCTTGGTCAGGTGGCAAGACGGTAAACTACTTGCCAAAGTGAGACATTTGTCTCTGGAGGAGCACACACCAGTACATACTGTGATTACCACCAGTAAGCGTTTCATTTGGAGACGAGAAACGCGAAATCTGGTCAGCGACTGGGTGTTCCACAGGAAGCAGTTCCAAGGTCGCTTTGTCCATGCGATTGCTCAAGACAGTAACATCCTGGTGAGCTTGAGCACCACCCATTGATGACAGGACGGGATGAGACGCGAACTGGTGATTGCATACTGTTTCGGAGGGCCGTCTCTCTCTCTCTCTCTCTCTCTCTCTCTCTCTCTCTCTCTCTCTCTCTCTCTCTCTCTCTCTCTCTCTCTCTCCTCTCTCTTCTCTCTCCTCTTTCTCTCTCTCCTTCTTTCTCTCTCCTCTTATCTCTCTCTCTCTCTCTCTCTCTCTCTCTCTCTCTCTCTCTCTCTCTCTCTCTCTCTCTCTCTCTCTCTCTCTCTCTCTCTCTCTCAAGCAGAGGAAGAAGAAGAGGTCTACGAAAGACCAGACACAAGAGAGGACGTTATCTTCAGAGGTGACATCATCCAGCTAACCATAGAATGACGATGGCATTGGAGACCCGTAATCGCTCGTCATGAAATTGCCATAGTCGTAAATCATACTGGTATACAACCGTGCATATCTCCATGGCCTCAATCGTTCATCATAACCAAAGACAGCTATACGGTTGGGACGTTTTATTAAAGGTCTACATCCATCAGACCACACATTAGAAAATAGGACCATATGTTTGTTTTTTTTTCCCCCTCCCCCCTCCCGAAACCCAATTTCCGTTCAGTCAATTCATGCGCCAGGAATCCGTCTTGTGTGACACCTTTACTGCGTCTTCTGAGAATTCCATCAGGCAGCTTAGATTAATTGGTTCCGGCAGCCGACGCAGCCTCCATCACTTAGGGAATATCAGGAGGCACTTCATCGTAATGCAGGCCAATAAAACACTGCTCAAATGTGCATTACGTTGTGGTGAAGCTCAGACGACGCAGGGTAGTGAAAATGGCTGAGTGATGTTTTGGTGCTCATCCAAAGATAAGAAATTACAAACACGTGTGAGTTAGAATATATAGAATTTACAGGTCACACGTTTCTCTTCGTCATTTGAGTATATCAGCCCTTGATATGATGATCACAGCAAGTGACTTGAATAGTCGCGAAACTTTGGCGAAATTAGAATTCGTGTCCTTAACATCTTGAGTACAATAGGGAGATGCAAAGTACTGAGGTTAGATGCTAGAGTTTGTCTATGAAGTGCTAGGTATTGTGGCTATTGCTCTTGCGAAGGGTTGCATCCTGTTACGTTAAACATGTGACGATCAGTTTTGACACTGACGAACGCATTCATCAGCTGCTATGTCGGAACCTCACCACTTGCCACACCATTCCCTTACCATCAGACTGGTCCTTGCCACCTGCTGCACCACTTCCTCACCACCTGACGTCCTCGCCATCTGCTGCACCACATCAGCTCGGAAGAGGTGCTCGTATCGAGAAGGCTCCTCCCTGCGGTGTGAAGCACCTGGAAAAGCGGTAGCAACAATCACTGGTACGATAACAGATGGACGAGCAAATTCTTCTCTAACTCAAGAGCTTTATCACTAGATCATACGTGGGATGAGGAGGTTCGTTGGGGTTACTGACAGTGTTGGAGGCTTCAATGCCACTTGAAGCATTCGAGTATTTACCACAAAAGATCACAGTCTGTCACAGGTGTCTGTGGTTGCTCATACATAAAGAAAATGTATTTGGGAAACTCTACATTATGCAGATTATCCCTCAGAATTCCCTCGTGATGGTCTACAAAGTCTTGTAGTGAGGGACAGATTGGTAGAGGGAAAAAACTTGAGGAGGGAAGGAGAGGCGGAATGAAGGAACAGGAGAGAAGGGAGAGAGGGGACGCTGGAAGAGAGGATCATTTATCCTTGTGTAAAGTTGGATATACATTATCACAGGTAACACCTCCTTGATACTAGACCTGACGTGACACCTGTTGAAGTGAATCTCATCAGCCAGTACACTTCTCCTACATTGCCACATATCCCTCTGTGCACTCTTAGGAAAACCACAAAGACCCATTGTGGTATCTGATGGAAGAGCCAAAACCCTGACAGTCCCACACACAGTTACATATGTGCATTTAGCACAGCACCTATCGGATATATCGATAGTGAGACCCTCCATCACACACACACAGAGCAACATACTTTCTTTTTGAGGCTCCGCAAACGTGAAGTACGTATGATCAGCCTCTCGTCTTCCACCCTCTGTACACTGTAGTATTCACTCGCATTGCAACTTCATCCACACCTGACACAGGCACTCCCCCGGTGCTTTCTATCTAGAGCTACCAGAAGATACATTTCAGCACTCGAGTGCAAATACAGCCTCATCCGAGATAGCAGTAGAATTGGTTGGTTGGAGATGGACGGCTCCTCCATCCAGCTTTGCGAGGAGTGATTGACCCTACCCTGGAAGACTAATTCCACGTGATTTGCGTAAGAGATCCGATCCGTCTTCCCGATTCCATGAGCGGCCGATGCTGTTGAGGAGGGTGGAGGTTGAGCGTGATTTTGTGTGTGCTTGAGAACCTGGGAATCTCTCAGGTGCTTCAGAAGCAGAGTGTGTGTGGCTGTTTCCCAGTGTGACTTGAGTGTATCTTGGTGTATTACCTCCCCATCAATATTGTGTGTGTGTGTGTGTGTGTGTGTGTGTGTGTGTGTGTGGGTGTGTGTGTGTGCCTTAACAGTGCTTGATATTGTTTGCATGTTTGTTGGTACGGATTTGATGGCTTGTGTATTGATATGTTGATACTGATTGTAGATGCTCGAATTACCATCATGATTGTGTATGTGTATGTGTTGATACTGTTTTGAATGGATGCTTTCGTGTCACTTTAATGTTTAACATGAGGTCGTATTCATTGTTACACGTGCAAATATCTCTATCTCTCCAAGTTAAGAATTTTATTATACTAGCAACTCTTCAGATAGCAAATGGAATTCTCCTGATATCACTGAAGCGATGGAGCGCGCTACGCCAGGCCACCGCGCTGTTTAGCAACATAACTCGAAATGACAGGGAAAAAAATATATTTCCCTCACCCATTTCGCCATTTTGGCGAAATATTGCCACTTTCTTGTTGGGTTACTGGTGAGAACTGAAAACTCGTCCCTTCTCCTACGGTGAAATGTAGACTTGCATGACTTCTTACATATAGTACACATATTCTTGGGTCATACACGATCGTCACCATAGGTTGTCGAACGTGTATGCCTGATTTGGTCACCCATGCGCTCGTCATGCCAAGCATGGAAGAGCTGGAGGTTGGAGAGGATAGGTAGTTTACCTCAGACGTAGAGGAGCTCTGTTCCACTATCCCCTTACCCCGTATATAGACGCCACATAACATTATAGCGAAATATCGATAATTCATGCAGTGTACTGGGAACCATGCCCCATAAAACACACCTACACCACAATGCATTACGCCTGCCTTGTGCCACACAGCACCATACCATCCTTACACCGTAATCAATCATACCACATAGCATCATTGAATCCCTTGCCAATGACACAGATACCTCAAACAAATCATACCCAAACACTACCCAACCACAAATCTACCTACGCCTCACCACAGCAAAAGAATAAACATAATTTCCACACTAAATCAAGCACCACCTGCACCACACCACACCATACCCCACTGTACCACATAATCATACCACCACAAGAGTCTACAGCACACCACACTGGCATCAGACACATGACACTTTCACCATTGCATACATCACTCCTCCACGCACCAGTGCCCTGTCACCCAAAGTCTAACAGCTGAGAGGGACTTCAGCACAAGGGTCCTTCCTCTTGTGAAATGATTGGATGAGTGTAGGGTGAGCATCCATCTTAGGGGCTTCAGGAGAGGGTTGAATGAGGGGACATATACTTAGAGGGAAGGAAGAACAGAGGGGAAAGGAAGCAGGAATGAAATCATAAGGGGAAAGAGAAGGTAAACACCAGAAGAGGGGAGAGGCAGGAGTGATTAGACAATGAGACAGAAAATTATGAGGGGAACTTTAGGGGCAGCACCGAAGATTCAACTGAAACGAAAGACAAGACACCAGGCGGACGAAGAACGTCAAGAAAAAGAAGCTTTGTTGGTTTTATTTGTCACTCAGAGTGTCTGGACGAACAGCAAAATGAACAGACTGTATAAAGGGAGAAAGGTAGAGGGAAACCTGCCTAGCAGTGTAGAACCTCGACCCGAAACGGAATGACTAAGATGAGTTGGAAATAGACCAAGACAAAACCCAAACGGAGTCATGCGTTACTCCCCTATCAACTCATCAGATTAATTAGCGAAGAGGAAAAAAAATGTATCTGCCATATATACTAATTATCACGGTAAATAAATGAATACCTTGCCCTCCTGTCCTCAGAGGTGTGTTATGGTGAAGCGTTCTGCCATCTCGACCTGGCCATGATATATATGAGACCTGGTCAAGAATGAAGTGAGCATCACGTTGGTAAGCACGAGAGAGAGACTTATGCCAGAGACTGTTAGCCTATGATCAGTGGCTGAGTGTAAGCTATCGGAGCTCTTTGTCATACTCGATATCTTTTGCCACATTCTCGTTTTCTCAGCTTGAGGAGGTACCTCGTTCAACAAAATCAGTTACAGCGGTGGCAAATTTACCAACATAGTCTCGTACATATTTCAGTGTCTCATATTCTGTGATTCACTCTTCCCATATGTATTTGGCTTCCACTTTTTCTTTTTTCTCCTGTAACCGAATGCGTCTCTACTGTACCATTCTTTTCACTACACATGGTTGTGATTTCCCCGTTCATCTCTCTCTCTCTCTCTCTCTCTCTCTCTCTCTCTCTCTCTCTCTCTCTCTCTCTCTCTCTCTCTCTCTCTCTCTCTCTCTCTCTCTCTCTCTCTCTCTCTCTCTCATCATTAGTCCCACTGGTTAACGACACGACCCGCCCACGTGACACAGCACATGACGCTTGTGGGGCCAGCGGCTGACCTGCGAATACATGTGTTTATGTCCGTTAACCTGGTAAAAACATGACCCTTAACCCTGCGGAGGAATACCCCTTGTGTACGTCCGTTTCCCTAAAGACATCTTATGAGTTTTTTCTCACCTAATAATGATGGCTGGCCATCACCTCCTGCGCCCTCTGACAGCCTTGCCTCTCAGCTGGGTGTGGAAACGAGGTAAAGACGAGGTTGGTGGAATAAGAAGAGGATTTCAGGCTGTGTAGACAAGTGTGGTAGGGCTCAGGACTCTGAGGTTGGATGGAGCATGTGTGGGAAGGTAGAAAGGCTCGACGCGTAGGATTACCAGGGACGAAAAGCTCGTAGAAGGTGTCTTGATCAGTGTGAGGGTTCGATGATGTCTGACAAGGTGGTTCAGGGATGTAAATAAAAGTATGTTAGGGGATGTGTGTGTGTGTGTGTGTGTGTGTGTGTGTGTGTGTGTGTGTGTGTGTAGGTATACCAAGGGCGCAAGTAGAGGTTCATCAGGGATGTGAGGGTGGGAATATTAGGGTTGCAAGGATAGGTTTTTCAGGGATGTAAAGGTGGCTTCATCAGGGACGTTAAGTAAGGGTGGGTGTATCAGGGATAATGTTACTAGGCTTGTGAGGGACGTACGAGTACTTGTGAAAGGGATTTGAGGATATTTGTGATAGGGAAGCACTTGTGAGGGGAGGTAGATGTTTGCAATGCAAGGGTATATAGGAAAAAGGCTTCAGTCCTTGAGTCCTACGAATAAAGTATGAAATCAAGCCCTAAGATGATAGAAGCTTTTGAAGAAAATTTCAGACGATATCAAAAACATCAGTTGTCAGCTAATTCACATTTGATTTACACGAATCGTAAGTGGAGATCTGCGATTCACCTGCTTATTGAGTTTATTTCATCTTTCCCCCGTAACCATATTTTTTTTTGTATATATATATATATATATATATATATATATATATATATATATATATATATATATATATATATATATATATATATGACTCAGATTTCTGTGAGGTATTCGATGAAATCCAACGCAGTATATTCGTAGGCTGTAAACCACTCAGATTTTCAGCCTAGGTATGAAGTTCGAAAAGTCCCGAGTTTCTTTCTGTTCATGACAGTGAATATCTCTGGTCGGAGTTATAGGAAATAGGATAACTACAGAACACTGAAATTTGCGCTTCAGTTTTATGGACTGATTTAAACCTAGTTCATGCTCACGCGATCTGCTCTACTGTCAAGGACTTAGTTACTCACAACATAGCAGTCATATCTTCATCAATAGCCACTCAATGTCGAGTGTCCGGGTTATATATGAAGGTAACATAGCAATAGGAATATCTTCACAGATTTTCCTGTCTTTGGATTCCCTTTCATAGGGCTTTCTTTTCACTCAGGACAATGCAACAGGTAGTTAGGTTCTATCCGGGACAATCCAGGCGAAGCCAAGTCTTTTATTTTTTTCTCTCCCTCTTTAACGATCTGAAACAGGCAGTCAAACACCCCTCCTCCTCCTCCTTCTCCTTCCCCAGCATGTGTTCCCGACGACCGCCTTGACAAATCTTCCAAAACACACTCGACCGTACATCTACTCCTGAACCTCTCCACCGTAACTACACTAATTCCCACGTTAGCGCCAGGACCAGACGGAAGAAAAAAAGGGTCTCATTGGATCCCATCCATTCTCCCGCTGTCGTGTACAATGCACCGAAAACCACAGGCTGCCCACCCCGTATCCACAAACCCGGCCCTACAAGACCTTTCTGTAGTTCTTCCCTGGCTGCTTCGTATGCCATGGTTCAGTCCAGTGACAGCACGTCGCGCCCCCTGCGGCAACCCCATGGAAGAATATAAGAGATATTGCTTGGAGAGGAAGATAAAGGTACATATACGCACATATACGCACGCGTAGGTAGAGAGAGAAAATAGGTAAGCACTTTAAGGTGTAGAAAAATAGGTAAATATAGAGTCAAAAAGAAAGGGGTAAGATAGAAAGAATGATAGAATAGGGGAATTAAGGGGATTCATCTAAAAGCAGTTGAAATTCATAGAGTCTACATTAAGGCAACAGGAAATATTTCTCTAATTACGAGTGCTCTGTGAGCATTTTCACGAGGGCGTCGTCTTCAAAAATAAAGAAAAAAAGAACGCCTGATTAATTTGTCATCTTCGTGAGGTTAAGGCGAAGTTGTGTAGCCTCGAGATGTTCTAGAGTGTCTTCTTGACTCCCAGAGGTACTTCATATGCAGATTAATTTGCTCCTTTAGGGAAGACCCTACCTAATGGTCTGGGCTTGTATAGTGTAAGGGGATGCTTTTTTTCTCTTTATGTCTTCTGACTCTCTTGCTTTTTCCCTTTACACACACACACACACACACACACACACACACACACACACACACACACACACACACACACACACACACACGCATACACACACACACATCTGACACTTAAAGGTCAAGGCAAATGGATCTTCAGTTTATTTTTAGGTCTTTGATCTGAACCATACGGATCGAACCAAAGGGCAGTGGTGTCGCAGACATAATGAACATGAGGTTGTAATTGAGGTGACCTAACCCATCATGTCTAGGGATGGTATAGATCAAGTCCTAATATAGTGACATGTTTGACCTGACGCCTCATCACTAAACTAGGGCTTTCCACATTGCCACTAAGGGTCAGGTTTAAGGTCAGGAGTGTCGAGGGTCAAGTCAGTCGCTGGTGTAGGTCGAATTCATCTTAGCTAACACAGGGCATCTGGTCCGACCCTAACGGGTTATGGCAAAGGCCTCTAGTATCAAGGTTCCAGAATTGAGGAGGTTTGAAGATAGCCTTTGACCTGATTTGAAAGAGTAAGGTCAAAGCTGGGATAGGTCAAACTGTACCGTGTCCAGAAATGAGGATTTTGTGAGGATGACCTTAGATCTGAAGCCAAAAGGTGGTATAGTGAATATACGTTTGACCTGATTCACAGGGGGTCAAGTCAAAAACTTCCTCATAACAGTACTGGCATTTATCTACCCTGTGGAGGTCAGATTAAAGACTGCTAGTGTCGAGGTGCAGGGAAGGTGAAATAAAGATGAAGATGTAGCACTGATGGCAATTTTACGTGACCTGTGAAGGTGTAATGGAAATGAGGTTGTGGTGAACATGAGGGTGAATATAGACCATTTTCATGCCACTGAAGTGATTTTAGGTTTTCTGGGGGATACTAAAGGTATGCTTTGTGGTGTGTCCCTTTACGGTGACCAAGATGATGAGTGATTGTGCAAAGGCAGACTTATTGCATTTGTTTGTGAATTCTAGCGTTTTCCAGCGCATTAGATTTGCTGAAGGAAAACGAAAGGGAGGTAGATGGAGGGAGAGAGAGCGATTTAAGGAAGGAGTTGAGGCAGATGAAAATAACGGAGAGTGAGGGACGTAGGATAGAAGGAAAGAGAGAGTAATAGTAAGGTGCAGGACTTACGAAAAGAAGAACTTAGGAAAGAGAGTGAGCGATAGGAATAGGGGTAAGAAACATTAAGGTTGATTATCAGATGAAAGCGGCAATGGTAAGTATCCAGTAAATTAGAATGGAGGCATGAACGTGAGCGCTGATGATGCTCAGGGATGTGGGAAGGTCGACTTTAAAGCGCCTTAGGGAAGCCGAGGGGGATTTTGATGATGGCACCGTAAGACGAGGTGAAAAATGAGGATGTCATTTGTGTTGTTCTTCAAGGTAGGTAAGCCTACCCCCTTTGTCCTACGGCGATGCTGGCCACACACTGTGTAATTGTAGCTGACCACACTCACTGTGGGTGTAGGCTTAAGACACACACACACACACACACACACACACACACACACACACACACACACACACACACACACACACACGCACCGTTAAGGTACCAAGTATTCCTTACTGAAAAGAAAAATGTGAACAGGAGAGAGAGAGAGAGAGAGAGAGAGAGAGAGAGAGAGAGAGAGAGAGAGAGAGAGAGAGTACTGACGACGAAATTAAGCCGGAATGGCTGGGCTGTCGTGAGAGAGAGAGAGAGAGAGAGAGAGAGAGAGAGAGAGAGAGAGAGAGAGAGAGAGAGAGAGAGAGAGAGAGAGAGAATGTAAGACAGGACGGAACAAAAGGCCCTCTGAGCGACGTAGCCCATGGCTAGAATTCTCCGAGAATACCCGAGCAGCTCTTGAACTGAAGAAGACGTCTCCTAAAGTCTATTAAAACGTCTCCAAATCTTGCCTTAAGTCTGGAGAAAGTGTCTTCGGGAACGAGACATTAGGAACAAAGATTCTTATGTATTTTTTTTTTCTTTGCATTCTTGGAGAGAGAGAGAGAGAGAGAGAGAGAGAGAGAGAGAGAGAGAGAGAGAGAGAGAGAGAGAGAGAGAGAGAGAGAGAGAGAGGATTTTGGCAGGTTCTCGAAAGAAAGCTAAAGTGTGTCCCATCACTCGCATGAACTTAAGCTCATAGTTATGAAGATTTCTCCCACTTTTCTCTCATAATTCATTTTGTCACTGGGTGTTTTGCTGACTTTTTGAGTTGCCTGGGCAAACTCTTCCATTCTGATATTTGCCTCGGTAGCCCAAGTGTTGTAAAACCGTCTCGGGTCCAAGTGCTGAGAGCTTAAGTTGTCTTGAGTCGACGAAGATTGTGGATACGATGCATAAAAGATTTGATGATGACACTAACGTTTTCTCTCGAGTTTAGTTCGACATCCAAAGTGGCACTGAGAAATTTCGAGGACTGAACAACCTGGAGGTGGTTTGGGTCCTTTTGAGGAAAGTCAGTTGGTGGGGTTAGACATGGATGGAAATGAGGTTAAAGTGCAAGACAACAGACTTGGTTGGGTTGACGGTAGATTGAATGGCAGAAATCTTAACTTTTTTTTTGATGCTGTCGAGGGTGATCTGTACAACGATCTAGTTTGGAAACTTGTTTCCAGCTCCTATATATATGTGTGGTGGGGTCGTTATCTTCCATAGATTCGATACATCCCTCAAAGGATAATTGATAAGGATGATGAAACGCAAAGGCTCCTCTCATCTCTTGACTGTGGGGCGCTACAGGTGAGAGACTGGAAAGTTTTTCTGTGTCTCCGACCGTCCATCGAACTGATAAGATTTCGTAGTTATAAAAGATAATATCAGATACGACTTATATTCCTTTTGCATTTGCAAATTCTAAAAGTCGAAATCGTTCGAAAATGGAGAGGGGAGCGAGAGAGAGAGAGAGAGAGAGAGAGAGAGAGAGAGAGAGAGAGAGAGAGAGAGAGAGAGAGAGAGAGAGAGAGAACAGAGATCAGTGAAGATGCCACTATGCCACTGATCATCCTCAATGAGAGATGCAACAAGAGACATTGATCATCGACCATTTCCATAAACTCTGGAAGCTCCTGAGCGTCTCCCTCCCTATCAGTACACAGACATGTTTTCTGTCAAGGACGGACGACCCACCTTGTGATATGAGGGTTTGTTTGAGTCGCTCTCAACATCTTGTTAGCTGGAGGAGCAGTGATATGACCTGGAATTGGCCGACTAATTCTGGTATACCTGGGTTCTACTACAGCTGGAATTGCCGCAGCCGTCCAGGCCTTTGGGGGGGGTTTCGGTCTGGAATATCCCTGAGGTCTAACTAGTTACTTTAAGTGCTTCGCTCTCGTTGAGTTCAGGTTGTTTGCGTAAAAGTGCCGTTTCTCTTCTGGTAGGAGTTGCCAAGGGAAAGATACTCCAAAGTTCCTGGGTGTTTTTAACGTCCTCGGTCTAGACGGGACAGCAAATCCTGTGGGATTAAAGTTGATGATCCGTTTGGGTCATGCTGCTGAAGGAATACAACGGAGGTACGTCTCATCTAAGAGAGATGACGTGGAGGGTAATTATGAGTCTGGCTCCTTCGAAGGGACGAAATGATAACCCTTTAGGTACACAGTTACATAGAGATGGGTCAGAGAATCACTCTCATGGTTCGTGGTACTCATACATGGTGTAGTACTGTGTGCATCAGATATATATTGGTGATCCAGTGGAAGAATAAGCAAGTGGACTGGGCACCAAACCTGTCCTATCAAACCATGGAATAATGTTAGCATATTCAGTGTTAAGGTCAAGAACCATCGGAGCTTGTCCACAGGTCAGGGGGAGTGAACTGCGTGTCTCTCCTTATCTTAAGTGTAAGGGAGAGTTTTCCAGGAGTCGTTGAAGCTGTTCAGTTTTTCAGGAGTAGTTGAAGCTGTTTCAGTGCATTGCATGCTCCTCCAAGAATCTTGCTTCTCTGGTGGTCGGTAGAGGAGCTGAAGTGAACCACACTCCCCTCCATTAATTACCAGAGTGGCTGTAGCCTCGGCAAATATCGAACAAGTTCATAATCTGTAAAGATTCTTCAGAAAATATCTTGACAAAGACATTCACTGTAAAAGAGTTTTCACAAAATATCTCGGCAAAATCACACGCTGTAAAAGATTTTTCCACAAAATATTTTGACGAAGTCAGACTCAATAAAGGAGTTTTCACAAACTGGTTTCAAGTTTAGATATCAGTTGGTACATTTTAAAGGCTTTATGAACTTCTCATTTTCTCACAGAGAATAAATATCTTCACACATAAGCAATAGAAAGCAACCAGCAATAACGCTGAGACGTTTATCCATTAACTACAGATATATTTTGCATATCTATTTACTAGTCCATCTCGCTAACTGTCTATCTGTCTATATAACAGTTTATCCAATCAAATGTACATTTGCATATCAAACCTTGACTCAGGTACTGGTGCTGTCCTTCACATCTCATCACTAACCCCTGAATGAACATGGTATAAGTGACTCGTAGACAATTACCATCAACTGCTGATACGATTTTGTATATAGCTATTTATCTGTCCATTAGTCTATCCATCTATCTAACTATCTGTCTGTATATCAGTTTATCCCTACATATCTACGTTTACTGATCAAACTGTGGCTCGCGTATATTTAGCATCCTTATCATCATCAAACCAACACCTCCTCAGACCCCTAAACGAGCAGTGCCTTATCCATGCTCCTCACAGTACATCATTATTATATGGGATTTTCGTAGAAGCTAACATAAGACGCCTCATACTTAATGAGACAGGGGAAAGAGGTCTTCAGAGTGTCAGATCCTCTTGTTGACAGTTTCACAACCTCCAATGAGAGGTTGTAACCTCCTCCTTCGACTGTTTTTTAAACTCTTCCTCACATGCGCAGTGTTCGTCATAGGAATTCCCACAGCAAACATTCATCACGTTCCTCAAAATATTCTCACAAATGGTACTGTGATGAATAAGAGGACCTCCCTTTCATGTCGATGAACATTTTCTATGGAAAAGGTTCTTGACATTGGAGCTCATATGAGGCGAACACTATTTGATGATGAGGAGGGCTTACTCTGCCTGCAGTAGACAAGGCAAATATCGAACGAAGTCCTGCGCTCCATAAAAGATTTTTCCTCAAAATATCTTGACAAAGTCACCCTGTATAAAGACGTAACGCGACTCCAGTATCAAGAACATATTCTGACAAACCTTAGCCTGATATTCTGTTTCGCATGAGTCGAACAAGCGGGCACCACATATTTTTCTGCATGCGTGTTTCTCAAACCTTATTGCGTGAGTTTTAGCTTCGATATTAACAGTAATTTCCTGCCCTTGACACTATGGCTCATTCCTCCTGTTAAATGTCTATATAATATGCCATTAGATACGTGTTAATTGCTTCACAGTGCATAATTCTCACTCTTATCCTCACGGTAATTAACCAGAGTGAGCTTATCGGGATTGTAATGCTCTCCCAGCGTAATTAATTGTATGCATATCATAAGAACTGTCGATTCTCTCAACAAAATACCATTTTCTGTTGAGCCAACTGCTTCCTTTGCAGTTTTAGATGAACACATCTTTTCATAATCAACAGCGAATTACGCTTATTCTAGGAAATCAAAAGTTAGGGGGTTACTCTGCTGTCGTGTACTATTATCTGTGAAAACATATCCTTCAGAATTATCCATCCATTGCCGTTCTGTCCACCTTGATGCTGCTCCAAGAGGGGGGCAGCAACTTCGTTCTTAAAACATAAACGTACAAAAAAGAAAATGTAATGCTAACATGGCGGAAGATTTTTTGGTTCCCACCTAAACCAAGTTTTGCCCTGTGGTACAGCTGCTTACAGAGTAGAGTGATGGTAAACATGTCATGTGTCAGTGATGTTATGAGTGAGAACACAAACAAAGACATTTGTACAAAATGAAACTGACCATTGGGTCACTTTGGGGCTGTTCATGGTTATAGAAGAGGCCAGAGACGTAAGGATTAGTGTGGTAAAGGGTAGAGGAGTAAATCAGATGACCTAAGAGTAACGTGTAAACTTGGTACGTAAATAAGAGACGTAAATAATGTCAGTCATCCATGAGCTTAAGACGTATATGTCTCAGTCATTATCGATTGTGCTGTCTTATAGTGTTTACATTGGTGGATCATTCCATACGTCAACAGTTCTGTTGAAGAAAAAGTACTTTGGGTCATCCGAAGTAAAGCCCACATGTTTGAATCCATTGCTACGAGTGAAATCAGACACATTTAGCGTTGAATAGCTGCTTATATCGATGTTATGAAAGCCTCTGATGATTTTGGATATCAATATCAAATCTCTTTTATCTCCTCACTTTTGAGCAATATAAGCTCAAGTTTTCTCTTGTCGGATCTGATAGGACTTGTTTCTCAGTCCGGAACCATCTCGGTAGCTCACCGCTCTACTCTTCCCATTGAGTCCCTCTTTTTTCAACGTAAATTGATCTAAACTTCAACACAGTATTCAAATTGAGGACACACCTGTGAACTGGGAAGCGTGAGGATCACTTTTTTCCTTAGACTTGAATTCGAATACTTTAGTATTTAGTTTCACTATTTCTCTGTCTTTCTGAGCTTTTTATTTGGCATCAGGTCATTAGAGATTATTACACTTAAGTCTTCCTCATCTTATCTTTTGTAGCCAAACTGAATTCGTACAGTGGTTTACCTGGTCGATTTTATCAACAATGTGAAAAAAACTTTGTCCATACGATATCAAATCTCGTTTGTCATGTGTGAGCTTGTTGTATGTCCGACTGCAGCAGCAAATGTTCACTTTCTTCTGTAGTTCTATTTCTCAGTTCGTATCGCTTAAGACTTAAAGAATCGTACAATGTTCCGCATCATCATTGCCATTGATATGAAAAGATAATCGGCTTCGATTCCCCAATGCTTGGCCGGCTCACAGACCTGTATAAACTTTTCACACATGAACACAAATCCTTCACGGAAGAGATTAAACAAAGTTTGCAGGTATAAGGATTTGATACAATGTCTGACCCTTTTTTTTTTTTCTTTTATTTTTGACATGGAGCTTCATTGATATTTCGTCAGTTCAGTGCATCTTTGACGTTATTCAACACAGCAGAGCAAGTGAAGCTGTGAATTTATATACTTTTTTTGTTGTACGAACAATGCTTGGCCTATGCTGGGATCTCTTTTCTTATCTCTCGAGAAGTCTCTCTTCAGATTACCTTCAACATCAGTCTCTCTACTTTCATTCTTTATCATCCTTCACTACTTACCGTTTATCTGCTCATCCGCGTCGTCACCCAAATGTCTCCCTTTCCCTCTTCTCACCTTTTCCACTCTCTCTCCCTCAGCCATCTCGCTCTTTACCTCCCTTTCACTACCTCCTCCTCCCCCGTCCCTCATCTCTTCTCTTCCCTCCCCCACCTCAACCCTCTCTCGCGTCCCTTACAGACCATTTAGTCCCCAGTGTGATGTGTCCATTCCTCACGCTCGACCGGTGTCCGGGTAATTGGTCATCTGTTCTCGTACCCACTAAATTTCTGGAAGTTTTCAGCGAGGATGTTTATGAAGAGTTTCTGCCGTGGTTGAAGGTTGTGTTTATATTCCAAGGCAGGACTTGTGGGGTGGTGGATGGCGAGCGCTGGGGCTAAGGCTGACCGTCAACTTTAACCAAATCTTTTATACACATTTAGCAGTGAATTATAATATCGCCATTCCTTCCACGTGGGAGGGTGAAAGGCGAGGAAGAGAAAGAGAGGAAGTCGAGTCGATTTCTATGGTAATGCTAGGCTGCTCGTCCTCACTGCGTGCTTGAGATATAAGGAAACGTTAGTGTATTTTTTTCTCCTCCTCCGACGCATAGCCCCTCACTGCTATGGATACAGCCTCACTGCTGTAGATACGGCAGTATTATTTTGCTTAGCATTCCCGTACGTAAACGCATTATCTTAAACCTGAGGTATATTGTAAATGTTTGAGGGTGTGTTGATTACACCATTTTCAGTAGCAGCTAATGGGCTGTCATTTTCAGTAGAGGTAAATGACTAGATGTAATGTGTGTAGATACCTTTGTGCTTTTTGTAGTATATACCCAGGTGACGAGTCCCCATCTATATCAGTTTGCGCTCACAGCGAAGATTTTATTCATCTCTGAAAAATGGATTCGGGAGGAAGTTTTGATAGATACAGAACACAGATCAATTACGAAAGTGATGTTTCAAGTCCCCTATCCCTTTACCCCTCTCTCCTTCCAGTAAGGTATAGAGTTAAAATGGTTATGTAATAGGCGGCCAAGATAACAATGCATAAGATGACTAACAGACCCAATAAATACCTTCTCCTTTGCGTACGAGCCAGGAAAGTGGTTTCCGGTGCGATAAAATAGGAATTGTGATGCAAAGACAGTCTTTCGAGCTTCTCATATGGTTAGAAGGAGACAGGGAAGCGATAACTATTGGGAAACCGGTAAGAGAAGGACAGAGAGAAGCAGTACGAAGAAATATGCTGAGAGAACCCCTCCCAGCTGAGGCTGACAGAGTGGTGTGGTCCGACGGGCCGAGTCGAGATGGTCCATGAAACATCAGGACCTTTTTTTACTGAGTGTCGTGTTCGAAGCAGAATGAATCAGTTTCTCAGTCTTGATGAACCAGTAACTTTTACTTAAGCACACGACTTACAGACAGACATACGAACTTTAGATTTAGATATTTGAATATTCTTTAGTCGTACGAACTTTAGATTTAGATATTATATTTGAATATTCTTTAGTCTTAGGGATTGATATGCTGGTTGGCCATTCGGCAGAAGCATAATGGGCCACTTCGCTGGTTGGCCATAGAGCAGGAGCACAGACGCCGCAGTATCGGTTGGCCAGTGAGCAAGAGCACAGGAGGAGCTGCTGTCTTGGTTGGCCACGGACTCAATAGCCTTCTGGTAAAACATCGTTGCCAGCAGCGGTGCCTTCATGAATATAAGATTTGTTGTGAACGTCCAGCAGCAGCAGGCCAAGGGATCTTTTCCTTATATACACATTAGGAACGAACAGTACGGTAAATCATGGAATGTGAGGTCATTTGAATATTTGTTTCCTTGCTTGAAAAATTCTTGTGCGTGTGTGTGTGTGTATATATATATATATATATATATATATATATATATATATATATATATATATATATATATATATATATATATATATATAGAGTGAATTGGAACGATGTGGTATACCGGGGTCGACGTGTTGTCAGTGGATTGAACCTGGGCATGTGAAGCGTCTGGGGTAAACCATGGAAAGTTCTGTGGGGCCTGGATGTGGAAAGGGAGCTGTGGTTTTTGTGCATTATACATGACAGCTAGAGACTGAATGTGAACGAATTTGGCCTTTGTTGTCTTTTCCTAGTGCTACCTCGCGCACATGCAGGGGGGAGGGGGTTGTCATTTCATGTGTGGCGGGGTGGCGACGGGAATGAATAAGGGCAGACAGTATGAATTATGTACATGTGTATATATGTATATATCTGTATATATATATATATATATATATATATATATATATATATATATATATATATATATATATATATATATATATATATGCAGAAGCACCACTAGGAAAAGGAAACACTGAGCGCTTTCGTGTATTACAATATCTTTGGAGGACTAGTTATAGAGTGAGAAAATAAACATAATAGAGTTAATGTACACAGAGCCGGAGGAAACATGAAATGGTATCAACGTCATAGATGGCTACTAAGCAAGACACTAACAAAGGCTTTACCTCCAGAATCCTCAAGCTCTACAGTGGAGTCCCCCAAGGGGTAGTTCTTTCTCCAGCCCACTTCATTTTTTTTTTGTTTCTTCCATCATATCCCAGTGACCACAGTATGAGTGTAACTACCATGAGCAGGCAGAAGGCCTTACAGTCATATCATAGCACCTCACATCTACTTTCCTACCATTGTCTTAGCGGAAATTCAATAAAAGTATTTCATATCTAGTGAACTGAATATCCGTTCATATTCTCAAGACAGATTATTCGACTGGTCGTCGTCTCCGTTTTCGAACTACCTAAAGAGAGGAAGGATGTTAGAAAATGATACCCCCAGAAAATATCAGGTCCTCTGTCACCCATGAATTGAAGACCTTCTGCAGATGGCTTGAAAGCTCGACTTCGGTGTCGAGGGTTTGAGCGGCTGGAGGAGGTGTTGCGGTGGAAATAAGTTTCAAGGGAAGATGATGCAGGAGGAACGTATGGTAGGGGAAGAAAATGTAAGGGGAATGTCTCGTAGGGGAAGAAAATGTAAGGGGAATGTCTCGTAGGGGAAGGTGTTGAAGGGATTTAAATGGTAGTTGAAGGGGATGTAGGGGAAATAATCGATTGAGGGAAGGAGGTGTAAGGGGAATGAATCGTAAGGGAGGGCGATGTAGGGAAAACGAACGACGGGAGATGATGATGTAGGGGAAATAACGGGAGAGATGGAACAGGAGAAATGGATGGTAAGGGGAGGTGTTGCAAGGGTAATGAGTGTTGGGGAAAGATGGTGGTGTGTGCGGGTAAACTGGTGGCGAAAACTAACCAAACGTACACATTGACCTATACTTCCAATACAAAATTCACAAGACTTTCCACAGTGGTTGAGAATTGGCAGCTTATCTGAACAAAAATACGGACGAAAAAGACAGCAGTACATAAATATTCCTGGTAAAAATAGCAGAATCTATTGGAAATGAAACGTCGGGGAGATGCAGCATTCTTTCTTGCAGTGAAGGAGAGGAACCTCGTGTCAAAGGAACTCTGGCAGGTACGGATTGAGAGAACCCATATACGCGTCCCTGGATATACCAGTTGAAAAGATAACACTGGCTGACATTTGCCCACGACATCAAGAAAAACAGCTGAGACCGGTGGAATTATACGCGACAGGGGGAGACGTCCGACTTATGGGCTTAATGTAAACAAAAGCTTTAAAAGAATGTAGGTTTAGCGGATTTTGTTGGCAGACAGGAGAAAAATTATGATGCGTAGGATTATGCGTCGTTTCTTTCGACCTCTGTGGATTTAGCTGCTACTTAATCTGTTGACGTTACTCTCTCTCTTTGTACCTTGTTTGCTGTTTTGGTCATACTAGTTTGTGATGTGAGGAAGCCACCCACTGGCGTATCTCTGACGTGTGTGTGGACATTTCAGATTTAGGGGTGTGTGATGTTTTGGGAGAGTTGGGTTCGTGATGTGCGGACGAAACAGACTCTTTGGTTCGAGATGTGTAGGGGTTAGTCTAGGTCTGTGATGTGGGAAAGAGACTATTGGGTTAGTGACTTAGAGACAATAGCTCCATAGGGGGTTTGTGGCCCGTGGACAATACTGATGAGTGAGTTTGCTGCATGTGGGTGTTATGTGCGTGGGAGTGATATCAGTGTGTGATTAACTTGATATTCTGTTGACATTAATCTTAACTGTGTGGGCACCTTAGAGGCACTAGTGTCTGCATTCACAGAAATATGAAATTCTGGGTATTATTTTTCCCCCTTTCTGAGTCTTGGCGTGCCAGCGGTGTGTGGGTAGTACATGGACATGTGTGTGTGTGTGTGTGTGTGTGTGTGTGTGTGTGTGTGTGTTTGTGTGTGTGAGTGTAGGGAGGGGGGTGTTTGTTCTACAAGTTCGATGTATTGCAGGTAGGCTCGCGTGATGGCGTGGAGCTACTGCGTTTCGATGAGACAGTCAAGACGTGAAGATTGCATGTATCGTGAGAGGATGGAGGTGTAGATCGCAGCGTTATGTATCGATGTGGAGGTGTGGATCGTAGTGTTGTGTAGCGATGCGGAGGTGTAGATCGTAGTGCTGAGTAGCGATGTGGAGGTGTAGATCGTAGTGCTGAGTAGCGATGTGGAGGTGTAGATCGTAGTGCTGAGTAGCGAGGTGGAGGTGTAGATCGTAGTGCTGAGTAGCGATGTGGAGGTGTAGATCGTGGTGTTGTGTAGCGATGTGGAGGTGTAGATCGTAGCGCTGAGTTGCGATGTGGAGGTGTAGATCGTAGTGTTAAGTAGCGATGTGGAGGTGTAGATCGTAGTGCTGAGTAGCGATGTGGAGGTGTAGATCGTAGCGTTATGTATCGATGTGGAGGTGTCGATCGTGGTGTTGTGTAGCGATGTGGAGGTGTAGATCGTGGTGTTGTGTAGCGATGTGGAGGTGTAGATCGTGGTGCTGAGTAGCGATGTGGAGGTGTAGATCGTAGTGCTGAGTAGCGATGTGGAGGAGTAGATCGTAGTGCTGAGTAGCGATGTGGTTGTGTGGATAACTTGCTGCGTGACGGTGGCAGAGAAGGATGGATTCTATGTGAAGTGTGACGGTGTGGTGTGAGTGTGGGTGTTCGCGTGACACCGTGGGTGAGGGCAGGGTTGATGGCTACTGAAGCTTCTGTAAGGATTCCGTGTAGTATTGTTAGTCCTGGCGTATACGTTTAGTGAGGGAATCGTTTATTCAAGACATGATTAACGACAGTTAGTCGGTTGGTTGTTTGTGCTTCAGACCTATGAACTGCCAGAGTCATTCAAACCATCGAAGACAAACTACATATACCAAAAAAAATCCTTACCACCTTCGGGCATTAGTTCTGAGAAACAGATACAAACAAGAAAATTCCCACTGAGATCATAAGCTTCTGGGAGAGACGGTCTGAAGAACATATGACGCTTGCCGCGGTAGCAGATCCCTGCTTATGCACACCCGATACTAACGTGAGGTACGTTAGTATAAGTGACAGGTACGAGAGTTAACTTTGCTTAACTTTTGTCGCTAGCGTATCGACGACACCGCTCGAGTTGGTACTACTATACCTACGGGCCTAAGAAGACAGACTTGGGTGACGGAAGGATGTGGGGGGAAGTTCCTCTATTTTGTGTAGTTTGTAGGTTTATGTTTACTTTTGAAAGCATACGTGACAGAGGAGGAGTACAGGCGCAAGTAAAGGATGACCCTGCTTCCAGAGGTTTTTGGGAGTATGAAAACTTGATGACGATTTAATGGTTTGGTGTCGAAGTGGAGCATTGGAGACTTCGTCATGTTCTCATTGGTCAGTTTATTCAGAAACAGAGTCGTTTTGAAAGGTCATGGCCCGTACTGCAGGCAGGAGGAAGTAAGAGGAGGGGAACAGTCCTTACTTTCTTGGCGACTGAAGCGGTGAAAGACGCGCATGTCACTGACAAGGACTTTGGAGAAGCATGTACGTACGAATGATGGTGAGAGCAATGGGGTAGAATTTCAGACGGGAAGATTCAGTGTGTGAAAATGTGGAAGAGTAGCGAGGGAGAGTGAGGAATATGTCAAGGGTGCTGGTGGGGTCGAGTAGAGTGGCCTAAAGTGAGGTGGATGGAGGGAGTGGAGAATTATTAAGGGTGAACAAGGGGACAGAAACTAACGGAGAAAGGAAGTTCTGTGGATAGATTACGTCAGGGTGGAATTTGGTGACCTCCGATACCGTTCGCGGCTTCCTATTAACCTGTAATTTCCCTTGGAGCATAACCACGACATCTATAACCAATACAGAATAGTGACTGTGATTCCAACTGAAGATGATGACGAGTGGATGGTGGGGGGAGCTGGGAGAAGTGTTACAGAGAGTCGTGGAGGATATTAGAGACTGGGATTATATGACTCTGGCCTCAAGACGTGTTCTTCCTTGCTATTGTTTCATCAGCAGTGCCGCAATATATCAAGGATGAGCGAGATATACAGAGGAAGACAGCAATTCATCTTATCCTCTCACTTACTCCCTGCTGACTGGTTGACAGGCCTTCCAAACTTGAGGGAATTTACAGCGCAAGTTCTGAGACGTGAATCTCTGCTGCTTTGCATGAACGTCGTCTGTCAGTCTTCTGACAGCTAAGTATCCGTTAGAGCTGATCGTGGAACGGAAGAACGACGCATCTTGATTCTGTCGTCTCGAGCTGGCTAGGTGTCGCTAGTTAAGTGGAGGCATTAAACTACCCACCGACCTTGGAACAAAAGGAACTCACTGTCTCTCGTGGACCCCCCGCCCATTAATTCCTCGCACGCCTACAGTGAGGGTGAGTGTCTGGCTATTGGATGATATCCTTGGGAGACGATGACATATATGTCTAGAGAATTTCCTTGTTTAAGCCATTGCCACTGTGACGGTCAAGGCGTTTCAAGTGGATGACATCTTTTTGCCACGTGTGATAAGGCCCTAGGACAAGGCCAGGGAAAGAGTTCATCCTCCCTCCCTTTGTAATAGAGCCAACACCATTCCCTTTGTAATAGAGCCAACACCATTCCCTTTGTAATTGAGCCAACACCATCAGCAGACTGTTATGTAACCGGGATCAAAGTCTGAGCCACAACATTGATGCAGTCTCCTAAGTGCCTGTATGAGAAGACTTGCTGTTGCGCTATTCTCCACTCACACTGTCGACCAGAGGGGAAAGACGGCTCAAAAACTGTTGGACATTCAAGAACGTCGTTCCCTCCGGCTCTGCGCCTACTGCAAGAGATGTGTGGTGGGGCGTGGAGGGGAGAGAGAGAGAGAGAGAGAGAGAGAGAGAGAGAGAGAGAGAGAGAGAGAGAGAGAGAGAGTAAAAAAAAAGAAGAGCAGGGAAGGGAGAGAAGCCCAGGTGACATGTATGACACAGAGGTGAGTGTGGCACGGGAGATTTGCCCTTCCTGGGGGATATATTTTTTGCGTCAACTGCTGAGGGAAGGCTTTGAGGGAAGCGCCGGTCGTTTAAAGTACGTGTGTGTATGTATACGTACTTATACTTGTCTGCATGCTTGTTTGTGTATGTGTATCTGCACATACTTGGCCGAAATCTTGATATATATGTATACATGTTGCGGTGGAAAATGCCCTTTCTTATTCTCTAAAGTCTCTCCCCCATATAATGTGCTTCTTATGAAAAAATAGACATTAGTCAGAGGCACCCAAGACCAAATTATACGTTACTAGGAACATACGTAAAGAGTGAGTGAGTGAAGAGTGACTGAGCATGACCGTTGTGTCTTAGCGATCGTGTGACGAAATACTCCCACCTCCGCTACGGACCAGGAGCAAAAATGTAAGCCAGACTTAGCGTCCTCCTGCAGGTGGTACGTTGCAGACCCACAACTCGGTGGGATAAAAATTCATGACGGAGGTTCGGTGCTTTGTACCAGGTGTTCCCCGGCATAACTGATGCTCGTAGTGGCAACAGCTGCTGCCCTGCTAATTAGGACACAGACTTGGCCCTCCGCACAGGAAAAGGAGAGAAGAAGTAATGTTCAACGAGGGTGAGAACCTGAGAGAGAGAGAGAGAGAGAGAGAGAGAGAGAGAGAGAGAGAGAGAGAGAGAGAGTCTCGCTTCTTCTCAGCTTTTGTTTCTAATAAAAGTAACTGAGTGTTGATAATAATGGGACCGTTTCTAATGGCGTGTTGTGCCGGAACATAAATACGCTTTTACTTGCTGCAGGTTACCCCCCTGTGTGTGTGTGTGTGTGTGTGTGTGTGTGTGTGTGTACCAAGGCACCAGGCTAAAAATGGCCGTATAGTTTTTCCTTTATGTTTTTCTTCTTTTTATAGGCTGCGAATATCTTCCTTGCATAAATAAGACTGAATTCTTCGTGTATTTTGACTGTGGTAGATAGAAACACACACACAACACACACACACACACACACACACACACACACACACATACACACATTTCCTATCTAAATCGTACCTCTGTAACAACTTAGAATGGAGGATACAGTCGCTTGGCTAAATTCATCTATCTAAATTTGATAACTTAGAATACAGGATACAGTAGCTTGGCTATATTCGTCTATCTAAATCAAACAAATTAGAATAGAGGATACAGTAGCTTGGCTATATTCGTCTATCTAAATTTAACAACTTAGAATGGAGGATACAGTAGCTTGGCTAAATTCGTCTATCTAAATTTAACAACTTAGAATAGAGGATACAGTCGCTTGCCTATATTCGTCTATCTAAATTTAACAACTTAGAATGGAGGATACAGTCAGCTTGGCTATATTCGTCTATCTAAATTTAACAACTTAGAATAGAGGATACAGTCGCTTGGCTAAATTCGTCTATCTAATTTTCACTCGTTTCTTAGTAACTGATTTCACAATCCCATAACGCAACCCGTACAACTATGAACATGTGAGACGAAACCATATCGCCCACTCTTTCCTGAAAAACCCCTACATGACAGTATCCTGGAAGCCCCTACATGACGGTATCCCGGAAACCCCCTACATGACGGTATCCTGGAAAACCCCTACATCACAGTTTCCTGGAACCCCCTACATAACAGTATCCTGGAAACCCCCTACATGACGGTATCCTGGAAAACCCCCTACATAACGGTATCCTGGAAACCCCCTACATGACGATATCCTGGAAAACCACTACATAACGGTATCCTGGAAACCCCCTACATAACGGTATCCTGGAAACCCCCTACATAACAGTATCCTGGAAACCCCCTACATAACGGTATCCTGGAAACCCCCTACATAACGGTATCCTGGAAAACCCCTACATAACGGTATCCTGGAAACCCCCTACATGACGGTATCCTGGAAACCCCCTACATGACAGTATCCTGGAAACCCCCTACATAACGGTATCCTGGAAACCCCCTACATAACGGTATCCTGGAAACCCCCTACATAACGGTATCCTGGAAACCCCTACATAACAGTATCCTGGAAACCCCCTACAAAACGGTATCCTGGAAACCCCCTACATGACGAACATATAGTCTAAGAAGCTGGATATGTTGTGTGTCGCAATTACTTATGAGCAGCTGTTTCGTCTCTCCAGGAGACACTCATCGTCCCAGAATGGAGTACTGACACACATACCTGGGGTGGCTCTTGTCGTACCTCTCTGCTAGCTAGAGTGGAATCAAAAAGCTCGTTTGTTATCACCTCTTTTGCGACCATTTCCCGTCCAGTGTTCCTTTCCATGTGCTCTCTGCGTGTGTTCCTGCTGTTATGACCCGGGCCTGAGGTGATGTCTCGTTGCTGCATCCCATATGTTGTGTGTGGAGACTAGCCACATGAGGATTGCTCGTTGTGAGAGCTCCTCCTCTCGAACGTAGACTGCCCTTGCTACCACAACCCTCTCTTATAGTGTCTTTATCACACGATCAACCACTTTCACACGACACGGCGTCCTCGGACGTTTGATTTAAACGAATCATAAATTTCTTTAGGGATCAGATCGGGTTCAGATCCTGACAGGGCAGTTTTCTCACAGTCAACCCAGCTTTTCATCCTTCCCTCGAGTCCAGTCAGTTTATGGGTACCTGGCTTATAGGCTTGCGTGTGGATGGACACAATGATCCGAGTGTGATATAATCATTATTGTGGGATCCTATTTTCCGCGTCATTTTAGTTAGCATAGAAAGAAATCCACGATCTTCTTTTCCTCTTCGCTCAAGACCTACACCGTCAAGACTACAAGACCTTCAGATATACTCTGTCAGACAACGACCTCACTCTCTATACACTTCTTAATGCATTCAGAACCTAAGCTCCTTCTTTAATCCAGTGACTCTCTGTGGTTCTATCGGCTACCATGTCCACTCCCAGATGCCTAAATCACTTGCTTCAAGTCCTTCCCTTCCTAACTTACCCTTTAACTGTTCAGTGCCACCCCAAACCTCTTGTTCCTGCTGAATATCTCTAATTTAGTTCACATTTACTCTCAGCCTCTTCTCCCCTCTAGCTATCTTCGGAACTTTGTCATATTTTTCATAGATTGTCTCTCTTTATAGGTTGCCACGAAGCCGCGTCATATGCGGACAGCAACTAATTGGCATTACATACACCTAAACTCCCAGCAGAACGCAAACCCGCCATTCGCTCTGAGACCCTTACATTAACCTTCCCTTCAAACCTGTCAGTTTACGGTGACATAACCCATCCCTGACGCATACCCACTTTGACTGGGAAAAACTCGTCCTTCTCCCTCCCCTCCCCTACACACACACACACACACACACACACACACACACACACACACACACACACACACACACACCACATCTCTTACCCTACCATTAAAACCTCCTCACTGGATTTACTATAATTCCATATACCCATTTACCAGTAGCAGATTTAACGAGGCAAAACTTTCACTATCTTTTCTTACCTTTTGCCGTAACATTTGCCATGATTTTCATTCCGCTTTCCACTTCATCCCAAACACACCATATCCATCAACCTGTCATCTAACATAGCCACCATTCCTTAGAAATAATTGCCATCTCCTCATCACCTCGCCTTTGCCTGTTACCTTTTCCTCATCCACTTTCCTCACTGTCGAACCCTTTTGTTCTTTTCACACTCCACCTTCATCCAGAATCTTAACTTAATTATACATGACCCAGGACAACTTTTTTGAGGTTCCTGGACCTCTAAAGCTATATTTCATTCGGTGTCATGTGCTCTCTTTGTGCTTCTCTCTAAATAATGATACATCGTTTTGATTTCATCGATTGGTAGATGCCCCTTCTTATCCACGCGCTCCACGAAAGCATCAGATATTCTATAATTCATTGCATTCCCACTGTGTTTTATAACATTTCCTTTTCACCCAGGCGCTGTTTTGCCCCAAAAAGAGTCCACGGCATCCGCTGTAGGGGATTGCGTGAACGGTACGTGTTTTGCTACCATTGTCGTCTTTCCCTTTCCGTCTAGGTCTTGTAAGATCCTCAGTTTTCATTACACAGATGACAGAGCAGTAAATACACTTTCCGCTTTCAAGAACACCTTACGTCGAAACGTCTGTAGAAGGAAAAAGTGTCCGCTCTTTTCTCGTCTTTTTCCATCATCATCTCTCTCTCTCTCTCTCTCTCTCTCTCTCTCTCTCTCTCTATATATATATATATATATATATATATATATATATATATATATATATATATATATATATGGTGATGTGAGAAGGATATGGAGTGAGTGTTTTGAAGATTTGTTGAATGTGTTCGATGATAGAGTGGCAGATGTAGGGTGTTTTGGTCGAGGTGGTGTGCAAAGTGAAAGGGTTAGGGAGAATGATTTGGTAAACAGAGAAGAGGTAGTAAAAGCCGGCAAGGCAGCGGGTTTAGATGGTATTGCAGTGGAATTTATTGAAAAAAGGGGGTGACTGTGTTGTTGACTGGTTGGTAAGGTTATTTAATGTATGTATGACTCATGGTGAGGTGCCTGAGGATTGGCGGAATGCTTGCATAGTGCCATTGTACAAAGTTAAAGGGGATAAAGATGAGTGCTCAAATTACGGAGGTAAAAGTTCGTTGAGTATTCCAGGGAAATTATATGGGAGGGTATTGATTAAGAGGGTGAAGGCATGTACAGAGCATCAGATTGGGGAAGAACAGTAAGGTTTCAGAAGTGGTAGAGTATGTGTGGATCAGGTATTTGCTTTGAAGAATGTATGTGAGAAATACTTAGAAAAGCAATTGGATATGTATGTAGCATTTATGGATCTGGAGAAGGCATATAATACAGTTGATAGAGTTGCTTTGTGGAAGATATTAAGAATATGCGGTGTGGGAGGCAAGTTGTTAGAAACAGTGAAAAGTTTTTATCGAGGATGAAAGGCATGTGTACGAGTAGGAAGAGAGGAGAGTGATTGGTTCTCAGTTAATGTCGGTTTACGGCAGGGGTGTGTGATGTCTCCATGGTTGTTTAATTTGTTTATGGATGGGGTTATTAGGGAGGTGAATGCAAGAGTTTTGGAAAGAGGGGCAAGTATGCAGTCTGTTGTGGATGAGAGAGCTTGGGAAGTGAGTCAGATGTTATTCGCTGATGATACAACCCTGGTGGCTGATTCAGGTGAGAAAGTGCAGAAACTGGTGACTGAGTTTGGTAAAGTGTGTGAAAGAAGAAAGCTGAGAATAAATGTGAATAAGAGCAAGGATATTAGGTATAGTAGGGTTGAGGGATAAATAAATTGGGAGGTACGTTTGAATGGAGAAAAACTGGAGGAAGTGAAGTGTTTTAGATATCTGGGAGTGAATTTGGCAGCGGATGGAACCATGGAAGCGGAAGTGAGTCATAGGGTGGGGGAGGGGGTGAGAGTACTGGGAGCGTTGAAAAATGGTTGGAAATCGAGAACGTTTCTCGGAAAGCGAAAATGGGTATGTTTGAAGGAATAGTGGCTCCGACAACGTTATATGGTTGCGAGGCGTGGGCTATAGATAGAGTTGTGCGGAGGAGGGTGGATGTGTTGGAAATGAGATCTTTGAGAACAATATGTGGTGTGAGGTGGTTTGATCGAGTAAGTAATGAAAGGGTAAGAGAGATGTGTGGTAATAAAAAGAGTGTGGTTGAGAGAGCAGAAGAGGGTGTTTTGAAATGGTTTTGTCACCTGGAAAGAATGAGTGAGGAACTATTGACAAAGAGTATGTATGTGTCAGAGGTGGAGGGAACGAGGAGAAGTGGGAGACCAAAATGGAGGTGGAAAGATGGAGTGAAAAAGATTTTGAGTGATCGGGGCCTGAACATGCAGGTGGGTGAAAGGCGTGCAAGGAATAGAGTGGACTGGAACGATATGGTATATGGTATACCGGGGTCGACGTGCTGTCAATGGATTGAACCAGGGCATGTGAAGGGTCTGGGGTAAACCATGGAAAGTTTTGTGGGGTTCTGGATGTGGAAAGGAAGCTGTGGTTTCGGTGCATTATACATGACAGCTAGAGACTGAGTGTGAGCGAAAGTGGCCTTTGTTGTCTTTTCCTAGCGCTACCTCGCGCACATGCGGGGGGAGGGTGTTGTCATTTCATGTGTGGCGGTGTGGCGACGGGAATTAATAAGGGCAGACAGTATGAATTATGTACATGTTTATGTATGTATATGTCTGTGTGTGTATATATATGTATACGTTGAGATGTATAGATATGTATATGTGCGTGTGTGGACGTGTATGTATATACATGTGGTGGCGAAACGTATAGTGGAACACTGTGAAGAACAGCCCTTCCTTTAGCCTGAATACAGACGACGACAAGGACGATATTATTATCAATGCTAGAGAACCTGTGAGGTATCTTGTTTCTCGAGGGAGACCCCTTTTTGGCCACTCGTTCTGCGAAACACAGTATTCTACCATATTTTTTTATGTGTAGATATGTGAAATACAACCTCGGTCTCGTTTTGCAATATGTTGCTGGGTAGGGGAAAGAAAAAATAGATTGCGTTTACAATGACGTTTTTTTTTTTTTTATTTTTTCACTGTTTGGTGTGTGTTGTAAATCGTTTACCAGCGGATGTTTTTTACCACCCTCCTCCTCCTCCCAAGACCTGACCATGAACCTGAGTTTCTTCTTGGCCTTCTGCCGCAGCAGCTCGCTCGCTCGCCCATCGTCTTCCTTCTGTGTTGTTCCAGCAGCAATGGTCTCGGCTCCGGGTCTGCCTCCGATGTGTCACGTTTTTTTTTCCCTTCCTTACTGGGGTCGTCCCGGGATACTGAGGTATTTCTAAGATTGTACATCAGATGTTGCGTTACATTTGTATTTACCTCACCGCTTCCATTTTCTTATTGTTCATGGGTTGGGACACTCATGGTTTATAGAGTTTGAGCTGAAAGAAAATATTGGGGTCGGACTAAAGTATTTCGACCACAGTGATAAGACACTCCAATGTCATCTTGATTATGAAGGCTTTTCAGGCGTTAAATTCTACTCATGATTTCCAGTTTGCTGATTTAACGATATATTCATACATTATTCGTTCGCTTGATGGATGACCCATGTATTTGTGAGTAACATCTAGGAAAAATTTCACTCACATTGATCACAGTTTTTAGCACTATGGCAAAAAACAAGGCTTAAAGAACATACTTCGTCGCTTCAGACTTCGGTATTTATTCATGGGACAGTGAGTCTCCTCATATCCCGTATAGCTCACTCAGTCGAGTATACTCGGTTTATTTCTGCATCTCTCTCCAATCTTAGACATTTTTTCGCGTGAGCTGCACGAGTTGAGAACTTAAGTGGATTCCAACACCGAAGCAGCATCTCCTCTCTGAAATGTGACTCGACCCGCAAAACGTGAGTGATCACCCGGGCTGGTGAAGGGAAGGCATGATGAGATAGTGCTAAAAATCTGCTTTTGGTGGACACAGCAGTAGAACACCTGGGACTACCATTGAGTATGTACAGGTTTGATTAAATGAGTCTCACTTTTCTTTTCCAAGTTTCTCATTTTCCTCTTTTCCTTGCCTCGAGTTTTCTTTGGCTGCACATTCCTCTCTTTCCCTGTGTAAACTATCGTCTCTCTCTCTCTCTCTCTCTCTCTCTCTCTCTCTCTCTCTCTCTCTCTCTCTCTCTCTCTCTCTCTCTCTCTGCCTTTTTCTCGCGCTATTTTTCCCTCCATAAAGTACCTCATTTTGAGCCAAGTCCAGATGCCCACAGCACTGCGTTTGACAACTTGAGTGCCACACTCTCACAAGTTTTGAGGTTCAAGAAAGAGAGAAAGAGAAGAAGAAGAAGAAGAAGAAGAAAAAAAAAAGAAACTCATATGAATTTAAAACTTTTGTGGACTTGCACAAAGCCGGTGGAAGTTTGTATTTACTTTTAACGAAATAAAATGAGGGCTAGGAATCTTTTCATAATTCCTAGCAACTTTTCTTCATCAGTCAACTTTCTGAAAAGCAGCCCCAAAAACACTGACTTTGCCAGAGACAAGGAATTCCTCGAGTCCTCTTTTATCCTCTTCTTAAAGTTCTAAATTACGGTGTGTTAAGCCTCTATCCTTGGAGTTCAAACGCTTTTACACGTGAATTTAAACATTCCTGCGGAGTATGATATATATAAATATATATATATATTCTTGGCCTCCACTAAGTTAAGCCATGCAGCAAGCGGGGTTGTGTCTTTGGCGAAGAACAAGACCCCTGAACATTCCTAGTGTAATGGGGTATCTATTTCCCAGTGTCCGGTGATATTCGTATTTGAAGAAGGAAAATGATGCAATTTTTCGCGTTTTACGCATGAGGAAAGTATTTTCTTGATCTGCCGTGAAGTTATTTCTACTTATATGATTTATTAAGAGTCGAATTGTGATTCCCGTCACAAGGGCTGCTTATAATTTCAAGGACAGATGCAAGCAGAGAAGATTAACTAACTCAAAAATATATGATGTCTCATCAGAAAAATGTTTTTTAGAAAATCATGTCTTAAGGAATAGTGTCTGCTGTGTGGACTGGCTGTGGTATCGAGCGGCTAAATATACTGGAGAGAATGGGAGATCCTAACTTAATGGTTGCACCTGTGAAACACCTACGCTGAAGGCTAGAATTAGAAGTGACATAAAGATGTCCTCAAGACGGTAGAAACCTCTCCCTCAAAGAGCCATTTTGTGGCCTTATTTGATGCAATGTCACAAGCAGGTCGTACACAAGAAGTCTTCACAGATGCATAACTACACAAGAAAGTCTAGCCAGATAAATGCCTTTCCGTAAGGCTTTGTTCACGGGGCTCGTGTCTGGTGCATATATAATAACAAAGAGATATCCCATTGTTGAATTAATGAGCTAATGGAGACTGGTCTACTAAGTCTACATCTAGAAACGATACAGATGACGGAGGTCTCATTGCACACACGTTAAGTAAGGGTATCTGACCTGATTCTTGCCCTAAGAGCCTTACCTTACGAGTGTACTTGAGGACATCTGATTCTCCTACCAGTACGAGAGAGCTTCAAGCAATAGTCATACCGCAGAGTGTTGTTGTTTACCTGCCATTTCTCTATATGAAAAGAACATATACCTCCCCTCTGGTGGGACATCTTCCTGAAACTTCATAATCTTCTTATAACCATTTTTATGCACTCAGTGGTATTACGCAAGAGGGAGGAACAGATATGGAGTATCGACATCAGGAGAATGTATACTTACGTAAACTCAGTTAGGAGGACGGAGCAAGGAGACCTGATGGTGATATATATAGCTATAGCTTTTAGCTAAAAATCTTTCTGGTGAAAGAATAGTACCTTCATTCACGCAGGATCGGAACGAATGGTTACGTCAGTGAGCTTGGGTCAACATCTATTTAAAGGTACGTATATATATATATTTATGTTTGCCAGGGAATAACTTAAGATGCTCCTCATAGTTCCAAAAGAAGCGGAAAGGCTTCGAGGTCGAGCTTCGAAAGGAATTTCACCTCACCGCGAGATTTCTCTGCAGGGAGCACTAGGAATAGGGATCGTATGACGTCATTCACTAGACAAGAAATACATTGGCATCTGTGGTGTCACGATAGGATAATATTTGTTCCCTGGACGCTTGCCAACACTACCCTGGGAATATTATTCTGTTTTGTTATTCGCTGTCCACTTTTCCCTCCTTTCTTCAAAGAGCTGAGTCAAAATGTCTATCTAATCTACCCATCTTTCTTTTCGTTAGATATGTTTATCATTATTATTCTCTACCTTCCTATGTGCTAATCTCCTTATCTATCTACCTACCTGTAGGTCTATCTACTCATCTGTCGATCATAACATTCTCTCTCTCTCTCTCTCTCTCTCTCTCTCTCTCTCTCTCTCTCTCTCTCTCTCTCTCTCTCTCTCTCTCTCTCTCTCTCTCTCTTCTCCCCCCACATCAGCAATGAAAAAGTTTTGATTATTCTGCCACTTTACTTATGAGCAGTGAAATGTTATTACGACACTGTTATCACAGCATAAAATCCTCACCTTACGGCCATTAACGAGGGCTATTCCACCCACTTTACTAGTAAAGATTGACGCTCAGCCTTTAGGTCAAAAGGTCGATTCCTGATTATGCCAAGCTGGCAGTTCTGATTGTGAGGGGGGAGAGAGAGAGAGAGAGAGAGAGAGAGAGAGAGAGAGAGAGAGAGAGAGAGAGAGAGAGAGAGAGAGAGAGAGATTACAGTCATGCCACAATGTGTGTAAGACTGTACATTATATGTATCTTTTAGTGTGATGTAAGATAATTCACTGATGCTAATACGACTTAAAGTTTATGAAAGGCCATGAGCCCTCATAAGGCACTGAAATAGCACCTTTTCTACGTTCATTTCATTTCAAAGTTATTGGCGTATCATTCATGTCGAACGACAAGTGACTTGAAGTGAGTCACCCATAAGGTGATGATTATATGAATAGTTAGTATGTAACGTCTGTATATACAGTCACCTGTGAGTGAGAGAAACCTGTCGTGTTCTATGCGCCATGGTGTTGTTTCGTTCTCTATTCTACAGGTATTACCTGGGGTACTGCTGTTAAGAGGAGTTTCCCGAGTGTCTTCACCCTTATGATTTGGAATCGATTCACGCCGTCTGGTTGTTGCTTCTGATAGCCTCTGAGCGGAGACTTAATATTTTGTCTTTCCACCTTTCGTCTTTTGTTTTTTTTTCCCACCTTTTAAGAATTCTGGTCTACAAACTGTGGAGCCCAAATCAATATCCCTTCGTTTGTCTGTATTCTTATATTTCATCTTTCTTCCGTCTCATGTCCGCTGCCATAAAAAGACTGAAAGCAAAATTGAAGGAAACAAAATTTTCTCTCTCTCCGAATAGAATATTCAGCGTTGCGCCATAGAGTATTTTCTTTTCCTTTTTTTTTTTTTTTTGTTGGCCACATAAAATATCGAATATTTCACCTGCACGCCTGCTAAATTTCTTGACCCCCTTGTGATAAAATTCGCCTTCGTGAAGGGCGCCAGCCTGCAAACATTTTATCTGATTTCAGCAGAGCCTCCACATGGGTACTGTGCATGTGAGTAATGTATACTGGTATATGCATACGACATAGTATACAGGAGTTTATATAAGCTGTACTGATCTTTTATAAATCTAATCTTTTCGTTACTATATTGGGTAGTAATCTCTGTCCCCTAACCCCAGGGATATATATATATATATATATATATATATATATATATATATATATATATATATATATATATATATATATATATATATATCCTTGGGATAGGGGAGAAAGAATACTACCCACGTATCGACTTTGCGTCGTAAAAGGCGACGAAGAAGTGCCGGAGAGAAGGCTGTAAATTTCCCCCGATCTTGCATTAGAAAACGTATATGAAAGAAGAAAGAGTATATACATAGATAGATAGATGGATGGAGAGGTAGACATAAGATTACAAAAGATAGATGTATAGATAGGTAGACAGATCGATCCTCAAAGAAAAGAGAACTGATATCATTATTGAGAGAAATGATAGCGCCATTCACAGAAGCTTCACCTCCAAAGAAAACGCAAAACGTACGAAGGAATCCCCCAGAGACAATATATGACCCCCAACTCCTTCAATCTATTTATACATGACCCCTCTTACGCTTCTGCCATTCCGCTGTTGTTCAAGTCTTCTCACGTGTGGATGAGCCTCACAGTTATATATCACGGCCACAAACGTAACAAAAGCAGCAAAGATCATGCGTCTTTGTTCAATATCTTTATCCCAAGAGAAATCCACCGCGTGACCCCCTGACATACATGAACTCAACCTGTATCACCCCATGACCCTGAATGATGCACCACTCCTACGAAACAAACCTCCACCCATACAAACAAATGCATAACATTGATTCCCACACCACAAATAAACAGCAGAAAGGCCAGAAATAACACCATCAGAATTCCTCCAAAGCACCACCACTGCCAGTCAAGAAAGAGAGTCTTTCAGTCCCACTCCAAACAGCTCGTCCACGACACTTCATACTTCGCTTCGCCTATCTGGTCACCCATCCCTTCAATACAGACGTATCAGAGCAGCAAGCTAGAGATAGGAGAGAGGGGCTTTGAACTATCACTAACTGCGTCACAGCGACAGGGATTCAACACCTAAACAAAAACGCAAGACATTCTTCCAATACAGTTTCACCTCAACATATCCGCAACACCACTTGCACCCAGACCATTTCATAACCAACCGCCTACCCTCATGTGGATATAAAAAGCTCACTCCTGCCTCTGACTTTTACAGCCTATACTCGGAGTTAACCCTCCCTCCCCGAGCAACACAATATCAACAGAATATATTCACTCTATAATGACTTAACAGAGTACTAAGCAACCACCCATCCCCGATCTCAGCCTTAAGGTCCACTACGTCAGACGTACACCCACCCATCTGAAACTACGCTCCCTAGACATGTACTAGTTATACTTTCGACTGCAATCTGGATATCACTCACCTCTTCAGTATTACAACCATCGATTCAACCCATCCCAAGACCACTCATGAGAGTAATGTAACTCTGACATTGAAGGCACCAAACATCTACTCCTTAACTGTCCTGCACTCACTCCGTAGAGACAGACATATAGCTATCTCATTTTTTAGAGCTGTGAACCTGTTGCGGGAACCTCATAGAAGGGGACTGTGGACTACGAAGGTATTGAGGTATGTGTGTACGTGTGTGTGTGTGTGAGAAAGAGCCAGGATATTTTTGTAAACGTAGATGGCTGGAGGTAAATATTTTTATGCTTCTTTCCTTAATTTCCTTCATGGGATATATATAACTCAT
>NC_092275.1:21253989-21283989 GCF_036320965.1 Panulirus ornatus
ATGATTCATCAATGCCACCTGTATTGTTCCGCTTGTATTAGAAACTGTCTCATAGCTTGTTCTTCAAGAATGATTACTTAGGTGCTGGTCGATGGAATTGGGTACCTGGCTTAAGCATGGGTATCAAGGGTATATGTACACACAGCACAAAAACGATCTGTACACCAGTGAACGAAAGGTTGCAAAATGATCACCTTTTGACTTTAAGACGTTGGTGTGCTCTCGGATTTTTTCGTCCTTGTGTCATATTACTTCGCTCTGAAAGTGCCAAGACCATTTTCATGCAGTGTTTACACATGTAACATTAATGGAGTGGTCTTCATTGGGATACCATGATGCTCTTGTCGTTTCAGCTTTGATAAAAAGAAAAAAGATTTCTAAAGTAATTCTTGTCATAGATATGAAAATGAGAATGATTGGGATCAGGCATGATATCTTGGGTAACAAATGAAAAGTTTAGAGGGAATATGAGATGAGAGAATTATCTTAAAGGGAAAATAAAGATAATCATGAAGAATACGATAGGTTGGTGAGTAAAAAGTAAATATGAAAGAAGTCACAGGCATATGGGAACATGATGAAACATAGAGCAACGAATGAAAGTGGACAGAAAAAAAAACGAGCCGGATGGATGAAGTATGGATGAAAATGAAAGATTTCCCAGGAAGGTAAGGGGTAGAAGAGGCATGTGGAGGGGAAACGTAGTAGACTGAAAATCTACAGTCTTCATGATGTAGAAACGCGGGGATACGAGTAATCGGGAGGACAGACAGAGAAACGGAGATTAAAGGGAATAGAAAAATCCACTGGGTTAGCAAAGATGGGTACGTCTGATAGTATAGTAGTCCCATCGGTGCTATACGGGACGCGAGGCGTGGGTCTTCGGCAGAAATGTGAAGAAGAGGCTGGATGTTTTGGAAATGAAATGCGTGAGGGCAATATGTGGTGAATAAACGCAGGAGAATACCTCATCTGATGCTTTGAATACCTTCACAGATTCGTGAAATTGAATGTTTGTGTTGTGTTATAACTATATGCTTGTAGATTGGCTTGTATGCTTTTCGTAGGGAACTGGAAAGGTAAGTATACTTTGTAACTGAGTGATTAATATTGTTGTGTTACGGGGGAGTGTTTTATACTCTCGTTGTCCCGTGTCTTAATTAACGTTGCACATATGAATCTTTGTTTTATTCCTATCTGTTTGCACTACACACACACCTACTCCAATCTGAGCCAGGTACCTAGTAATCAACCAGCTCTGAGGGGAGGATGAACTGCTGGGTTGGCTTTGGGCTGACTCCCGCGCCCAGGACTTGAACATGTGTGGGCCCATGCGTGAATCATGGTCATTAACGCTAACTACTTCAACCCTGAATGTTTTCTGCGTGTCTGTGTTCAGTTATAGTCATAATAGTTTTTGCAGTACGATGAAGGTTTCAATCGTGGGACCTGGTCTCTTTGCACATAGACTTGCACATTCATACACAAGCACGTATACAAACTCAGACCCGCACGCTCACAAGCAAAGTGGTGACGACGCATGAGCAAATGCACATAGAGGCATACAAAAACACGAACAAAAACACAGACAAACAAAGCAATCTATCTCCTATAAAAGATGATTCACACGAGCAATTCTGTTTCCCCGGGACTAATATCGTATGTAAATACACAGTCTCTAAAGTGGTGTTGGATCGCTTACTTGGTCGCTGAACAATTTGTCTAAAGCAAAAACCGAACTATATATGATTTTTTTCCCCTGATTTGAAATACTGGACAAGTGTTTTAGATGTTTAAAGCAAAAATCGAACTATTAATTGATTTTTTTTTCCCCTGATTTGAAATACTGGACAAGTGTTTTAGATGCTTGGATTCACTATACACCCTTCGTTTCCTTGAGCCTACGCCGAGTGACATAGATTTGGTACAGCGTCATAATGACGCGTAGCTTGGGTTAGGCGTGTCTGATGACCCTCCTGGAGAAGATCATGCTTCAGGCCCATCTATACAGGAGGAGTTCGATGCTGACAATGAGAGTTCCTCTTTTTCTGAAGGGAGTTAGGACGATACCGATTGCATGAAAACGCCCCTCGAAAATTTCTTAAGTATTTCCCCTTAAAGCCAAGTCTCTTCGTTAGTAACCATAGATAGGTAGGTCTCTCTCTCTCTCTCTCTCTCTCTCTCTCTCTCTCTCTCTCTCTCTCTCTCTCTCTCTCTCTCTCTCTCTCTCTCTCTCTCTCTCTCTCTCTCTGTGGTGAGCCCTGCGTGCTTTGCTCTTCCTCATGGCAATTTTTTGTCCTTAAGTACTAGATGGTAGGCAATTATTTCCTTTCTGCCTCTCTCTCTCTCTCTCTCTCTCTCTCTCTCTCTCTCTCTCTCTCTCTCTCTCTCTCTCTCTCTCTCTCTCTCTCTCTCTCTCTCTTTCTTAGATGAACCTTTCTTTAGAATATGGATTCCTCGGCATTTTCCACAGAATTCATTTCCATATTTTCTCAGTCAACATCTGGACCAGACATGCACGGAGGCTTTTCTGTCGCTCAGGATGGAACCCACCTCTTCTTCTCCACCCCCCCCCCCCCCAACAAAGCAAGCAGTGTGCTTGACTGGAGATGTCATTAGCCGCGTACGGACTCGCAAAAAAAAAAAAAAGAAATGTGTTGGTTTTGTGACGAGCTGCCGAGGAAATCAAATTACGTTTTACAGCCATACACTCCACTGCCTTTTAGGTATATGACACAGCGTCAGGAACAGACGAAGAATGGCTTGATTGGCGTACATCCACTTCGTAGCTGTTATGTATAAAATGCACCGAAATCATATATAGATAGATAGATAGATAGATAGATAGATAGAAAGATGGATAAATTGATAGACGGATAGATAGATGGATAGATAGATAGATAGATAGATAGGTATGATTGGTAGATAAACAGATAAATGGATAGATAGATACATTGATATAGAGAGAAATAGATGACGTAAATGCAACTTATCACCGTACGCGTCAACTTCGCGCACCTCCCAGCGGTACAACCCCGTCTTCATTTGGCTTACCGGAGGGTAACTCAGCCTTGCACGTCCCAGTATCGCAAGAAGGTCTTTGCCATACGGACGTGAGCAGCCCTTCCTCTCCTCTCTCCCAGTACATGATTGCGAGGCTCCATCGTGGACTGTTGACATGAAACACCAGTTGAACTTGGGACGGAGATCACTGTCATTTAAGGAGCCAGGTCGGAGGTGGCCTCTTGCCTACTTGCAGCTCACAGAGGAACTCTCGACCAAAGATTTTGGAGTAACTTCGGAAAGACATGTGGTTGTGTGAGCTCGTCCTGTCTCTTTGAGTGTTACACCCACACCCTCACTGGAGGTTTATGTGGGCCAGTGAAGCTATGGCTGTGACTGGCATGCTGTATGTACAGGAGGAGGAGGAGTTAGAAATGTTTAGATTAAGATAGAACTGTTGCTATAGACATTGCGTCTATATGATTTTCCTCTTGAGTTCGATTTAGCTTTGGGCTTCGTGCTACCATCATCTGGGCTGAAAGATTTGGGAGTCAGCAATTCATTCGCTTTTCCATATATCAAATATGTGATTAAAAACATTAAATAAGAATATTTCACTGATGTAGGAACGATATGCCAGCGTAAAGCTGGGCGTAAATCAGCATGGGCCAACCAGGGGTCGTACCCGCATGGGTTCAAGTCCAGGGCGTGGCAGCTAGGCTCACACCCAACCCAGGTGTTGATCCTCCCATGGAGTCTGGTCGATAAATGAGTACCTGGCTCAGGTTGGTGTGTGTGTGTGTGTGTGTGTGTGTGTGTGTGTGTGTGTGTGCACGCGTTCGCTCAAGCATATGTTGGATTGAAGGCATGATTCATGTAGATAGAGAAGGGTGGACATAGAACTCTGTACACAGACATAAAACTCTCTAACCGTCACGTAAAAATTGATAAATACACACACACACACACACACACACACACACACACACACACACACACACACACACACACACACACACAAGCCAATCTGCTTGCTGCCAATCATCTGCTTGAAGCTGACGTACGAATGTTCTGTGTTCATGTGTTGGACGGGTCCAAACGACTGCCCGATATCATGAGAAGCAGACCTCTCATATATTGTGAACGCGGCTGATCACATCTCGTGAACAATTATGACATAGAGCTTTATTCATTTGAGATTTTACGGTCGCGTTTTTTGACTTTTCATGCGATGATGTGTAGAACTGTACATCATCATCAAAGACCTAGTCTCTCTCTCTCTCTCTCTCTCTCTCTCTCTCTCTCTCTCTCTCTCTCTCTCTCTCTCTCTCTCTCTCTCCATAACGCTCGGGGAGGCACAGCTAGTAGGGGTTTAGCCAGATAAGAGAAGTTTGCTTATCTGTCCAGAAGCCACATTGGAACAACATATTTTTTTTTTTTCTGCCGCACTGATCATGTTGCAACGCTGAGGATCCGTGAGGCAAGCAGTTCTGCCGCTGGTGCGGAGAGAGAGAGAGAGAGAGAGAGAGAGAGAGAGAGAGAGAGAGAGAGAGAGAGAGAGAGAGAGAGAGAGAGAGAGATGAGAGCGTGATCAGTCATCACTGATTACTCATGCGACTCCATGGCTGCGCTGCGTTCTGTGGCAGGGGCAGAATGGACTCCTTTTGAAGGTGGAAGGTCTTTGACGAGTGTGTCTCGCCAGCTGACGATACGTAACTTACCCCAGGACCCCTTTGCATAAGGGTCAGGGCAAGACTGTCCGAGAAGGCACTGTGTGTGGCACTAGACACAGACGTAAATGATCGTGTAGTTAGATGCATAGACGATCGGTATTGCATGGCTGTTGAGAGAGAGAGAGAGAGAGAGAGAGAGAGAGAGAGAGAGAGAGAGAGAGAGAGAGAGAGAGAGAGAGAACCAGTTTTGTGTGAGTATCTTTAATGGCGACTTTCACCAAGTATTGAAAGAAACGACCCGGACTAAGTAAAACGACCAAGGAGACTATCTGTCTAACAACAGAAAAACGACAGGGGTAAGTGTAGCTGTGGACAGACACGGCCATATTGTGTGACTGGCGTTAGACGCAATCAAGGCTCTCTCGCTGCATAGACAGGACCAGGAGAGAGAGAATGTGTGTGTCTGTGTACAAAGGGAAACAGGACTGTGTGTCAATTGGGAAATATGACTAGGAATATATGGGTTGAGGTACGACGAATATTGTCTGGTCATAGATAAGGACTGACCAGAACTGTTCAGCTATAAACGAGAACCAATAGGGTTCTGTTGATATGGGGACGACCTGACCATTGTCTGTCTTCAAGACAAAGGCTGTAAACAAGAACCAGTAAGGATATGTGGGTATAATAGAGGCGACCTAGGCTGTGCACATCCAAGGCTGTGACTGCAAGACAGAGGCTGTATACAAGAAGCAGTAGGACTCTGTGGGTATAAGACACGACCCGAGCTGTGTATGTGGCTTTAGATTGAGCAAACCAGAGATTAAAGACGTAGATAAGAACATGAACGTAGATAAGAACTCGAACATGACGGAGATTTAGACTGTCAACAGTGCGCCTGTGTGGGTACACAGAGCAGAGTGACTGTCTCCCCATGATTTGTGGGGCGTTCTCCTGCACATGTTGAGGCTAATCTCCCCACGCGATATATCACACCCCATGCCGCGCCACAGGCAACATAACCCCCCAGGCCAACCTGTGCAGGTTCCAGTCATCTATTTCCCTCTTGGTGAACCACAGTGATACTTTGTCGTCTTCGATGGCTTCACACACCATGCATCTTGGTAGTGATCTAAGGACGACACCTGTCCATCCCACCACACTATATATATATTTTTTTTTTTGCTTTGTCGCTGTCTCCCGCGTTTGCGAGGTAGCGCAAGGAAACAGACGAAAGAAATGGCCCAACCCACCCCCATACACATGTATATACATACGTCCACACACGCAAATATACATACCTACACAGCTTTCCATGGTTACCCCAGACGCTTCACATGCCTTGATTCAATCCACTGACAGCACGTCAACCCCGGTATACCACATCGCTCCAATTCACTCTATTCCTTGCCCTCCTTTCACCCTCCTGCATGCTCAGGCCCCGATCACACAAAATCTTTTTCACTCCATCTTTCCACCTCCAATTTGGTCTCCCTCTTCTCCTCGTTCCCTCCACCTCCGACACATATATTCTCTTGGTCAATCTTTCCTCACTCATTCTCTCCATGTGCCCGAACCATTTCAAAACACCCTCTTCTGCTCTCTCAAGCACGCTCTTTTTATTTCCACACATCTCTCTTACCCTTACGTTACTTACTCGATCAAACCACCTCACACCACACATTGTCCTCAAACATCTCATTTCCAGCACATCCATCCTCCTGCGCACAACTCTATCCATAGCCCACGCCTCGCAACCATACAGCATTGTTGGAACCTCTATTCCTTCAAACATACTCATTTTTGCTTTCCGAGATAATGTTCTCGACTTCCACACATTCTTCAAGGCTCCCAGAATTTTCGCCCCCCTCCCCCACCCTATGATCCACTTCCGCTTCCATGGTTCCATCCGCTGCCAGATCCACTCCCAGATATCTAAAACACTTCACTTCCTCCAGTTTTTCTCCATTCAAACACCTCCCAATTGACTTGACCCTCAACCCTACTGTACCTAATAACCTTGCTCTTATTCACATTTACTCTTAACTTTCTTCTTTCACACACTTTATCAAACTCAGTCACCAGCTTCTGCAGTTTCTCACATGAATCAGCCACCAGCGCTGTATCATCAGCGAACAACAACTGACTCACTTCCCAAGCTCTCTCATCCCCAACAGACTTCATACTTGCCCCTCTTTCCAAAACTCTTGCATTCACCTCCCTAACAACCCCATCCATAAACAAATTAAACAACCATGGAGACATCACACACCCCTGCCGCAAACCTACATTCACTGAGAACCAATCACTCTCCTCTCTTCCTACACGTACACATGCCTTACATCCTCGATAAAAACTTTTCAATGCTTCTAACAACTTGCCTCCCACACCATATATTCTTAATACCTTCCACAGAGCATCTCTATCAACTCTATCATATGCCTTCTCCAGATCCATAAATGCTACATACAAATCCATTTGCTTTTCTAAGTATTTCTCACATACATTCTTCAAAGCAAACACCTGATCCACACATCCTCTACCACTTCTGAAACCACACTGCTCTTCCCCAATCTGATGCTCTGTACATGCCTTCACCCTCTCAATCAATATCCTCCCATATAATTTACCAGGAATACTCAACAAACTTATACCTCTGTAATTTGAGCATATGTATATATATATATATATATATATATATATATATATATATATATATATATATATATATATATATATATATATATGTATATATCTATGTCTGTCTACGTTTATTACAGAACGTATTACACAGTCTTCGTCATCTCTACAATGGTATCATCACCTTTGCATTTTCTTTTTACGTGAGAGAGCACTTCTCTTATATTGACTGGATTTAGTTATTGTTCAGGATAACCATACGCGGCCCATGTATATAGATAGATAGATAGATAGATAGATAGATATGATTGTGTAATTAGATGCATAGACAATTGGCACTGCATGGCTGTTGAAAGAGGGAACCCGTTTTGTGTGAGAATCTTCAATAGCGATTTAGACCAAGTACAGATTGAGACGACCCGGTTTACGAAACGACCAAGATTTGCCACTTTTTTCCTTGTCATATTTCTGTGTTCCTTTTTCTGCTGTTGCTTGATGATGTTACTTCCTTTTCTGTAGTCTTGTTATCACTTGTATCTTACCCTCGTTCGTGTCTGTCTGTTTATTGCTGTTGTTTCTCCGGGTTTGTTTGTGTTGACTTTTTTTATTTTCCCACAATTACTTGAGGATCGTTCCCAAATTCTTGTCCCCAGATGGGAGTTCCGCAGCCAGAACATATCTCCCGTAATTCTCACTTCTCCAATCTAAATAAGTAAATTTGCCGAGCTAGATTAAAATGTTGATTCCCCATCCTATTTTTCAGATGTGAATTCTTGCATTAATCCTAAAATCATTTCAAACTTTACTTCTTTTTTTCTTTTAACTTTTTTTAAGTTCGGAATTGTATGCTAATGTTTTCAACTCCACATTCCATTGTTCTAACCCAGGCTCTGGTTCCGAGGAAATGAGTTTGACGAAAATTAATTCAATTATCGTAATTAACATAAAGGCTAATTATGACGTATAACGAACATGAGCCGTTGGCAAGGACAAGAAAAACGACAGGGTCTGTTGATGGTGGTAGTCCAGGATACAGGACCAGATTCTAGTCTTCCTTTCTTACGTAAATCGTAGAAAACATTTGAGGTTATGTGATACCCCAAAGAGTCTTTGTTTCCTTGATTATAAATATAAGGTAGGTTCCTATTCTCGTTAATGGAGACAGACCTGTGTGGCTTAACGTGCGAGTATATAGCCAAATATCTGACTGATGAACCTCACAAGACACGAAGGATGAGTGAGAGTTGTACCCACTAGAGAGAAAATGGAATTATGAAACTGCGGTTCACTAAAGCTGGCCTGGATGAGTCGAGTGATCCCATCCTTGTATGCCATCTGCTCCATCGAGACTGACCTAAGCGGCTCACTGATATTCGCCAAGTGACAAGAAACTTTTGCAGAACTTACTACTAATTACGAGGAGCACGAGGCAAATAGGAATCAGCCCCATACACACACGCTAGTGACTGTGAATTCCAGTGCTGGAAACATATCAAGGGCCCAGCCAACCATAGAACTGTGTACGATACAAGGCTTATCTGAACCTGGTATATGGCACAGTTCTAGGATCCGATTATTAGCCAGGCAAGGTAGTCGAGGCGATGTCAGGAACCCTTCGTCGGAGCGTAATTCTGTTGACTATAATTTGCGTCTGATTGCTGGAAATGATTCCATAATCGTTCGATTCGCCTCCAGACTTTCTGGCATGTGTGACCTCGATGGTGAATGCGTGTGCCCCCCACCCAAAAAAAGAAAATATATTGAACGGTCTTAATGTCGTCTGAAATACGTCACTTTTCTTAATGCTACGCCAACGGATGACAGAGAATGAAAGACTTCAACGTAAAGAAGAACAAAAGAGAAAGGGAAACATACATAGACGGAGACTTAAGGAATGAGGTTGAAGATCAACACTCTCTACGTCTCGGTCTTCAGGATAGTAATGATCTCGGAGCGCAATATTCTTGTAAGGAGTTGTGTGCGTGGACGAGGAGGAGGGAGATAAGCAGGAGATGGAGCGATGATGAAACGGGAGTGAAAGGCAATCATGGCGTGAGGCTGGGCCGTGTCTCACGCCCCAGGGGAGGTGAATCATCCACGTTGTGCAAGAGTTTAGACGACGGGAAGCTATTCAGGGAAGACAACGGACGAGGGAACTAATTATTTGTGGAGACCTGTCAGAGAGACTGGGGCGTCGTGGAGACCTGTTAATGAGACTAGGGCGTCGTGGAGACCTGTCAGTGAGACTAGGGACATTGTGGAGACCTGTCAGTGAGACTAGGGACATTGTGGAGACCTGTCACTGAGACTAGGGACATTGTGGAGACCTGTCAGTGAGACTACGGACGTTGTAGCGACCTGTCAGTGAGACTAGGGACATTGTGGAAACGAGTTTGTGAGATGGGGACATCGTGGAGGCCTGTTATTGAGACGAGGACATGGGAGAAATCTCTCAGAGAGACGGGAGCAGTGTGGAGACTTTGATCATTCTGATCGATGAACCATACAACGTGCCGATAAACAGGTAAAGAAGACAGTAAATGGACGGTAGTTTACAAAGGTTTAAAAGACCACTTGATTGGCATAGACAGTTCAAGAGACGGGGGCCCCTTCCACAGGTGTAGAACTCTCTTCACGTAATGTGCAAATGGACTGATGTGAATACACACACACACACACACACACACACACACACACACACACACACACACAGTAATGAAAATGCAAGACGGTAATGAAGGTCAGAGTGCAAATCATATTCAGGAAGAGGTCACAGGTTATTCCACTGAATGGCATGTCCCTCTAACTAGACCCTTACGGAAATGTTTGAATTCGACTCAGCTGTCTGAGGATACATCACATACCATGACAGATATTCATGTATTTCATTTACGTGCGTAGGAAAGCATGTATACAGTTACAAAAGCATCTACACATGTCCACGTGTTTACAACTGTTTACCCCATTTACAGTCAAATACACGAGTGTAAGATACATACTACACATGTACGAGACTTAGATAGACTCAGATAGACACGATCGCAACTTGGTCATTGCCATTGGAGGGAAGGCTGGAAGTTAGAAGTAATGGGCTAAGGTCACATCTGGTCATGTAATTAGCTATTTCGAACTCAAGTTCATTGCCGCGGTATCTAGAGCCTTTTTGATTTGAAGGGGCATTACAGTATAGGGAAATGATCCAACCCCCTTTACCATTGAGGTATTCGATCTTCAAGTCTTTGTTCATTTCTCGGCATCATCAGTTATGGCCCCTGTTGTTCGTATACGACAAAACATTTTCAGTAGAAAATAGAATGCAAAGAAGCCCCATTTTCTTTTCCAGTAGAAATCTTGCTATTCATATGAAATTCTTTGATGTGATAGTGTTGGCCGGCCACCTCCACTGTGTTAGCAATGTAGTATTTATACCAAGTTTAGCCTCTTTATTTTAAGGAATTTGCCTTTATAACCTACCCAGCCCTTGTGTGAATTAAACCATTCCTTTGAATCGTGCAGATATCTTTTTCCTGATGAAATGGCGCTTTTATCTCGAGGTAATAGATATCTTTAGTTCAACTATGGGTCTTCTTTAATCCCATTTAGATATCTTTAGTCAACCATGGGTCTTCTTTAATCCCATTTAGATATCTTTAGTCAACCATGGGTCTTCTTTATTCCCATTTAGATATCTTTAGTCAACCATGGGTCTTCTTTATTCCCATTTAGATGTCTCTATCACATCATCGGAGGGCTTTTTTTTGACCCATACAGACATCCTTGTTTTATCGGAGTGTAATATTCCCTTTATCCAATTTAGAAAGCCATGTGTACCTCACTAAATAGACTCGTTTTTGTGTGTGTGCTGTTTGTTTATTCTGCTAAAGGGGTCTGTGGGTTATCAGGTATCAGTTTATCGACCAGCCCCGAAGCGATGTTGCGCAACTACATTGGATGCGGCACAGCCTCCCACCCCAAGGGATTAGTACCCGTGCGAGCCCCTTGCGTGATTCATGGTCAGTAATGCTAACCACTACACCACAGTCGCCTATAGATGTAATTCACCTTGATTTGCCTTACCAGATCTCTTTTACCTCTCCAGAAGCCTCATTTACCCAAACAGAAGGCCTCGTTTACCTTTATATAGCCTGTTTTACCCCAGTCGCCGATCTCGTTTGCCTCACAAAAAAGGGGGTCTTCGCGTACCCAAATAAAAGCTCTCCTATACCTCGCTTGAGGTTCTCTGTTACTCAGATAGAGGACGTTGCTTATCCCACCAGAGTACCTCCTTCCCCCGATAGATGGCCTCGTTTACGTCACAGATGCCCTGCCTCTTTCATTCAACCACACAACCTCTCCTCAAACCATCTGAGGCTTCTCCTATCCGCAAGATCGTTACCTTCCACTCCACAGGTAGTGTCCTGAAGGAAAGAAAAGGGAGCTCGGTCCTTTGACGGAGGGAGGTATGGGAAGCAGTCATCTAAGACCAGGGCAGAACGGATTCGTGGCCAAAGACGGGAGCCCCCTTAGCCGGATGGCCACACAACTTTAATGCCTGTGGAATATTCTGAAGCTGTTGGTTGTCTTATATCAGGATAAAAAAGAAATATATATATATATATATATATATATATATATATATATATATATATATATATATATATATATATATATATATATATATATATTTTCTTTCTTTCAAACTATTCGCCATTTCCCGCGATAGCAAGGTAGCGTTAAGAACACAGGACTGGGCCTTTGAGGGAATATCCTCTCCTGGCCCCCTTCTCTGTTCCCTCTTTTGGAAAATTAAAAAAAACGAGAGGAGAGGATTTCCAGCCCCCCGCTCCCTTCCCCTTTTAGTCGCCTTCTACGACACGCAGGGAATACGTGGGAAGTATTCTTAATCCCCTATCCCCAGGGATATATATATATATATATATATATATATATATATATATATATATATATATATATATATATATATATATATATATATATATATATATATTTTCTTTCTTTCAAACTATTCGCCATTTCCCGCGATAGCAAGGTAGCGTTAAGAACAGAGGACTGGGCCTTTGAGGGAATATCCTCACCTGGCCCCCTTCTCTGTTCCCTCTTTTGGAAAATTAAAAAAAACGAGAGGAGAGGATTTCCAGCCCCCCGCTCCCTTCCCTTTTAGTCGCCTTCTACGACACGCAGGGAATACGTGGGAAATATTCTTTCTCCCCTATCCCCAGGGATAATATATATATATATATATATATATATATATATATATATATATATATATATATATATATACATAGCGTTAGATTAGCTTTTCCATGTGTTCTAAGATGAATAATAAACATGGATGCGTCTAAATACAAAATTCTTCTTTTTTCCATACACACACACACACAAGAATACGCTTAAGCAGGCATACATTTATATCTGTCCTGCACATGTACGTTCGCGAACACACAAGCAAAAACGTTACATTATTTCTGGGAAAAACATGAAGTTCTAAGCAAACACAATATTCAGAGGATGATATGTATATTACTTTCGTACCTATTTTCTTATCTTAATGATCACTGCTTGATACTAAAGCCTGCATGACATGGCCAGAACACTAGATTAAAAAAGAAATGCAAGATGTTGCACACATGCTATCATGGTGTTATGAATAAATCGCTCGCGACCACATGAATGTGCACGAGACAGAGGAAGAATATGTCATGAAAGAAAAAAAAAGATTGAAAAAAAAACTGAAACAGCGAGAAGGGTTGCTGACCTTCCATGAAAACATTTCGTTTGTTTTCGTAAAAAAAAAAAAACGAAAGAGGAAAAGAATGTAGACACGATTCTCGAGTTCGTATTTCATAAGACTTCATGGAAGACTTTCCATGACTCATTTCGCAAGGTGAGCAACTGTTAGTGATACTGGCCACAGTTGAGGTCTTAACCTACCCCATCACTTAGCCTACCTTCTGTCACCAGTCGTGTTTACCAATGACTCGCATCACTAAGTTCCTCCCAAGTGATAGCAATCCTCAGTGGCAAAACAGTAGGACGCCTTGTTTAAATACTGCATGGAAAACGAAGTCTGTTATATGATTTTTACGGATGACAATGATGAAAATGGACTCGCCAACGAGCCAGTGAAGAGCTGCTCAAAGAAAACGTCCAAACTCCTCGCCACACCAGACAGTTCGAGCCTGAGGCAGCGTCCACACACCTCGCTACAGCCAGGCAATGCGAGCCAGAGCCAGTGTCCACGCACCTTACACACAGCCGGGACCAAAACAACGTCCATATATATTACCACCACCCAACATCATCCTCGTCTTGGATACTTTGTCGTAAAAATCTTACGCAGATGTTGTGGTGTTTTATGATAATCGCTTGAAGTCAGTAGTGGACCTGCCCATTACCCAGGACGAGTAACGTCCGTAGGTGTTGGTGAAGTTAGGAGCCTATGTTAACTCAGTGCTCTCCTCGGCTACGGTGTCCGTCAGTTCAAACGTGAAACAAGAAATAGCATTTTGATGACCTGGTTCAAGAAAAGACATAGGGTGCTAATGAGTAATACACTGAAAGCTGGACGAATCTTTGAGTTGAATAACCTTGATCATGCATTCTATGGCAAAAGCTATACTTGATGGTGGAAGAAGACACGTTCGGGATTTCTGTTCTGGTTTCGAACGTATTTCGCTTCAGAGCAGCAAGTCAAGCGATATAGCTAAGTAATCTATGTATAGCGAACTGCTCTCGCTTCTTAGGGAGTTCACCCTTCAATTCTTCATCGAGAAAGACCTTTTAAAAAGGATTCTGTCTCATCAACTCCCTGTAATATCTCCTCCACGGCGTGTATACGGGGAGGTAAACTACTCACCTCGCTCTTATAGCTTGACCGTCTTTCCGACCTCAGTGTGATGTGGCTTCTAGCATTCTCTTTTCACGCAGGGATTGATTTGGCTTCTGTTTCCTGGACTAGCATGCCAATGTTCCTCCTATGGTTAGGCCACGCAATGTAGTATAGCTAGTGACTATGGTGACTGAAGGCTGTAACCGAGAGGGTGTAGTTGACCATAGTGGTTTGGGTTGGTAACAGGGAGGGAAATTGGCATAAGGTTATGTATGGTTGAAGCACTTAAGAGCTGTATTAAAAGGGCCAGAGGCATGGACAGTAAGGTGAGGAGGCAGCTGTTGGAGGTATAGGAGGTGAGGAATAAGTCACTGGACTAGAGGGGTGGTGTAAATAGAAGGAGCATATTTGTACTTTTAGCTTTAGCTGGTGGCAGGGGAGGTGGCTTGGGAGTTATGGCTTATGTAGATAGCAGGAGTTAATGTGGCTTGGCAGGCAGCTATCAGAAGTAACTTGGAAGAGCATAAAAGTGCGCGGCTTCAGCCACTGACATGGGAGGAATCTGTGGCAGGCGGACATAACCAGTGTGTGTGGGTGTGCATGGCATTCGTGATGGCCGGCTAGTTCAGTGCGGAGACCCTAATGATTTTCGCGATATTGTATCCAAACACTGGTTTGTTTGTCCCCGCGCGAACAGAATATGCTCGACCACTTTGCATATAAATGCGGTAACATTTTTTTTCGTTTTCCGGCATTCTGAAAAATAAAATCAGCGGGAGGGAAAAATGCTACTACACCCCAGATGTTGGATACAGGAGAATCACACCGATATGGACGACCAGGGTTTCAGGTTGGGTACACACGGATGTGAATGGTAGGGGCTGCCACGCAGCTGATGCAGACGTGTTAGTTGATGGCGAACGGCTCCAGCGTGCAATACTCTGTCCTTGTATAACCTGTGGCAGATGATATTAACACTTGCAAGTCACAACTTTCCCAGCGTTTTAGATATATCCTCTTTCTATATATAACCTTGTGTGTGTGTGTGTATATAAGTGTGTGTGTGTGTGTGTGTGTGTGTGTGTGTGTGTGTGTGTGTGTGTGTGTGTGTTGTGTGTGTGTGTGTGTCTGTGTGTGTGTGTATGTGTGTGTGTGTGTGTGTTTGTGTGTGTGTCTGTATGTGTGTCTGTGTCTGTGTATGTTATTATGTACCTCTACATACCTCAAAGAAAGTATGATTATATTCTGATTTGGACGAGAGCTCTCTCTAAGCAGAAAGAAATATGATGGTGTGTGAGAGAAAAAAAAAAAATGAATATAGGTACATTCTCAGCTGAAGATCTCCGTCATTTGTGCTTAGATTTCTTCTTCAAGAAAAATGAGAGGTTTGCTCGTGTCATTTGGTGCTAGGCTTCGTGAGTCAGCCCTTTGATTAACAGCAAGCATAATGCTGTTCTTTCTTATGAAGGGAAAAGCGTCAACTGACTCTATATGACCTGGAAGTTCTTTTGAGTGATATTTACTCGTGTCATACAAGATTAATGTTCAGGTGTATTGACCATCACCGTGTTATCCTTATCGCTGATCATCACCGTGTCATCCTTATATCTGAAGAGTTTGTGATCTGAAAGTACGAAAGACGATGGAAACCAAATGATATAACGAAGGTGGAGGAGCTGGAGAGCATGACGTCTGTGTTGTGTGTGAGATGTGTTGTATTCATCTCTAATCAGTTACTAATCTCAGGTCGTAGTCGGCTTCCCTGCATGTCCTTGTCTTCAATATGATTCGTCTGCCGATCGTAAGGGAGTCGCACGTCCCACATATCGCCATCTAAGTCGTTCATTTCTGCCCGAGTTTTCTCCAGGTTGTTATTTGTGTCTGGGTTCGAATCCATGGTAATTAGTTTCCACGATACCCGAGGAGTCTTGACACGTACCTAGATTGTGTGTCCCCGTGTCTCGTTAACCCAGAGCTTACGAGTACGTCATGACTTCAGCCTTGGTCGCGCTAGACTCTTTGCGAGCGAACGTCACCTTGAAAAAAACGTGGAAAAAATTGAGAGAGAGAAAAAAAAGAAACTGTTGGAATACAATACACAACAGGTCGATCCTTCGCCAGGTAGCGGGGCGAGAGGTGGCAAGTTTCCCCAGTGTGGACGATCTTGTAAGCGGCAATACTCGAAGTCACCAGACCATCTCCTTTATCGTTCCGCACGCTTGATTTGTTCCTGCCCAGGGATGATCCCTCCCCCAGCCTATTGAAACCTGTGGGAAGGACGACGCCACGGGAACTGAAAGGCAGCCTTCGGCGGTGAGGGGGTCATGGTAACAATGAGAGAGAGAGAGAGAGAGAGAGAGAGAGAGAGAGAGGGAGGGAGGGAGGGAGAGAGAGAGAGAGAGAGAGACAAGCAGGGGTCGTCATGATGGATAGGAGCAGAGGATGGCAGAGAAATGAAGCGGTTGGAAGGAAACGGGAGGAAATGAGTGTAAAAGAGACCAGCTTCAAGACCCAGGGACTCTCGCCTGCAACTGTGGGAAAGGTTAAGCTCGGGTGGGGAGGTGGGTGGAAGAAAGTGGTTTGTGAGCTGATATTTTTTCGAGGGTGGCGAAGTTGAATTTAGATTTTATTACATACCGTAATACCAGTGTGAGTAGTATTTCAGCCCAAGCGACCGCATGAAATGGACGAGAAAATCTCTCAAAAGTGAAAGCCTCCGTGTAAGTCGTTTACTCGCCTATATACGGCCCAGTATATTGTGGAAAAAAAAGGTGAGTTCGTGGGGTAGGAGAGTGTTGCACGAAGCGGCTATTGGGAGGCTCGCTAAGGTCATGAAGTACAGAGAGAACTGTGATCACTTGTTACTAGTCCTCATTCATCCATCACCAGTGACCACCCTTTTTCATACTGGCTCCCTTCATCCCGTCACTCTTCGTATATTTCGCCACCTTTTTGTCAGTCTTTTTACCCACCAGTTTCCAGTCCCTCTCAGGCTCATGTTTTTCCACTGGTGGGTCATCACCTGCATCCTACCTACCGTTACTCGCCTCCCATTACTCATTATCAGCTCTGCACCATTTCTCCTCAGCCGTTGCTCCTCATCCATCACCTGCCGTGCTCCCTGCTCGTCAAGCCTCATCCGTCAGTCTGTACCACCTACTCGCTCTCCATAATCCTTCGTCCGTCACCTACCTTCATAGACCAATTTCAACTCGTTTTCGCTCACCATTCTTTGGGTCTTTGTGTCATTCTCCTCCCATTTTTTTTTTTCCTCCACCAGTCGATTCCACATTGACCACAGAAGGTGCGGTTAGTATATATAAGCAAGTCCAGGATTATATTAGCTTTTCCCTCCGTCTCTTTAGTAATTATCAACTGCATTGCATGTTCATTACGTTGCTCGGTGGCTGGCGGCTGACTGGCAGTCTGTCACATTGTCTGAGCTCATTGTATTCCGATATTTGATAAAGTCAATAGCGTGGAAAATTAGCACAAACATTGACTTAAGCATTGACGAGCCGTCATTTTGAAGGTCTAGAGGGTAACAAAATTCATGATCTCATAGTTTAGTAATTGTTCATGTTGGTCGTCAACATATCAAGTGAAATTGAATATAATACCTCTATCTAGTTTTGTAATGATATATGACACTTTTTTCCCCCGTTCTATGCTCTCTAGGGTCAAAAGGTCACGTTACAAGGTCATGACATCAATCATGATTGAGCCTGACCTAGTGTGGGCGAACCCTTCTCTTGAGTTCAGTCCAATTCATTACAGTTTTTCCGCCGTGTAGAAAAAGATAGTAATTGCTAGTCAAAAGCAGTTGTTCAGGATTTTTGTGTTTTATCAGTTTCGCTCCAGCACGGTACGTTTGACTGTGCTGCGATGTACGAAGTTCGGTGCTTGTGGAGAGGCGAGGATCAGGGAAGCGCCACAGAGCCTTAGACCAAGCCTTCTGGTGCGTATGGGCGCGTTTCGTCTTGCAAAGAGAAGTCTGCAGAACATCAGTATAGCTTGAGGTGTTATCTCTACTATTTCCTCATTTAGCTGATGTTCCTGAAATAGAATGTTTTGTATTCATACTTTAAGCATTTGCTTGTCCAAATAAATGCAGACAGTATGAATTATGTACATGTGTATATATGTATATGTCCGTGTGTGTATATATATATATGTATATGTTGAGATGTATAGGTATGTATATTTGCGTGTGTGGACGTGTATGTATGTGCATGTGTATGTGGATGGGTTGGGCCATTCTTTCGTCTGTTTCCTTGCGCTACCTCGCTAACGCGGGAGGCAGCGACAAAGCAAAATAAATGAAAATATATATTTTTTTTTTTATTATTATACTTTGTCGCTGTCTCCCGCGTTTGCGAGGTAGCGCAAGGAAACAAACGAAAGAAATGGCCCAACCCCCCCCCCCCCCCCCCCATACACATGTATATACATACGTCCACACACGCAAATATACATACCTACACAGCTTTCCATGGTTTACCCCAGACGCTTCACATGCCTTGCTTCAATCCACTGACAGCACATCAACCCCGGTATACCACATCGCTCCAATTCACTCTATTCCTTGCCCTCCTTTCACCCTCCTGCATGTTCAGGCCCCGATCACACAAAATCTTTTTCACTCCATCTTTCCACCTCCAATTTGGTCTCCCTCTTCTCCTTGTTCCCTCCACCTCCGACACATATATCCTCTTGGTCAGTCTTTCCTCACTCATCCTCTCCATGTGCCCAAACCACTTCAAAACACCCTCTTCTGCTCTCTCAACCACGCTCTTTTTATTTTCACACATCTCTCTTACCCTTACGTTACTCACTCGATCAAACCACCTCACCCCACACATTGTCCTCAAACATCTCATTTCCAGCACATCCATCCTCCTGCGCACAACTCTATCCATAGCCCACGCCTCGCAACCATACAACATTGTTGGAACCACTATTCCTTCAAACATACCCATTTTTGCTTTCCGAGATAATGTTCTCGACTTCCACACATTTTTCAAGGCCCCCAGGATTTTCGCCCCCTCCCCCACCCTATGATCCACTTCCGCTTCCATGGTTCCATCCGCTGCCAGATCCACTCCCAGATATCTAAAACACTTCACTTCCTCCAGTTTTTCTCCATTCAAACTCACCTCCCTATTGACTTGACCCTCAACCGTACTGTACCTAATAACCTTGCTCTTATTCACATTTACTCTTAACTTTCTTCTTCCACACACTTTTCCAAACTCAGTCACCAGCTTCTGCAGTTTCTCACATGAATCAGCCACCAGCGCTGTATCATCAGCGAACAACAACTGACTCACTTCCCAAGCTCTCTCATCCCCAACAGACTTCATACTTGCCCCTCTTTCCAAAACTCTTGCATTATTCCTCGCGTGTCGTAGAAAATATATATATATATATATATATATATATATATATATATATATATATATATATATATATATATATATATATATATATATATATATACTTTTTTGTAATCACTGATTTTGCCGCTGGTCCGGCCCAACGTATAAAGCCCTCAGGACTGTTTATCACATCATCTTCACCTGTGTATGCATATGCATTCGTGTATGTCTTTGTCATTACTTTTTTCCTGTATGTATCTGTCGTCATCTGTCTACATTTTTTGTCCCCTTTATCTGTCTCCTCTCTACGTCATTGTCCATTTTGCCTAAGGTCCGTCTTCTTTCTTCAGTCTGAATATCTGTCTAGCCACTGGCAACTTGGTGAATCTCGTCCCATTTCACCACAGCAGCTTAGGCAACACACAGTTCAGCTCTGCCTTAGCGAGATTAACTGAAAAGCCTTCAAAAAAAAGAATAGAAAAAAAAGCTTCACTCAAAGTGGCTCAGGGTGTATTCAGGCATTATAAACCACGTACAGATTGACGTTTTTTAAAACGGAAAGTCTCTTTGCGTTAGCAAGGGGCGGTAACCATTGTTTCCGTTGGTGTATACCACCCGTTTTTAACGTTCACAACTTCTGTACGGCTCAGATGTATATGCTTCCGTCGATGCTGCAATGCCCAGGGTGGTTGAGTGTCATAATGTCTTTTGGTTCCGCGAGCCGCGCGCGCACAGGGAAACAGAATATATACAAAAGTTCCTTTGAGTTAAAATAGAGTAATCCCTGTAAGCTAAAAATATGCCAGAATATACAATGGAATATTTGAATGTGAATTCAGAGAGCAAATATTTTCATATGTATATTTATACACACATATATATATATATATGATAAAGTAAATTTAGTAATTTAAATTCAAATACGGGCTCAGTCGTACATAGAGAGAAATTTTTCGCTTTTCGGATTTCGCGATCTAAATTAAATTTCTCCTTTGACCTTCTTCCTGTTATTCTACGCGTCATAGGGGGAAAAAAGAAACGACGGATACTTAAAGACTTATTGTAGCATACCGTGTTACTATGTAAAAACTGATAATACAGTTGAAAGATTTTATCTTTGTCACACACACACACACACACACACACACACACACACACGCTATATATATATATATATATATATATATATATATATATATATATATATATATATATATATATATATTATATATATATATATATATATATATATATATATATATATATATATATATATATATATATATATATGTATATGAGAAATACTTAGAAAAGCAAATGGATTTGTATGTAGCATTTATGGATCTGGAGAAGGCATATGATAGAGTTGATAGAGATGCTCTGTGGAAGGTATTAAGAATATGTGGTGTGGGAGGCAAGCTGTTAGAAGCAGTGAAAAGTTTTTATCGAGGATGTAAGGCATGTGTACGTGTAGGAAGAGAGGAAAGTGATTGGTTCTCAGTTAATGTTGGTTTGCGGCATGAGTGCGTGATGTGTCCATGGTTGTTTAATTTGTTTATGGATGGGGTTGTTAGGGAGGTGAATGCAAGAGTTTTGGAAAGAGGGGCAAGCATGCAGTCTGTTGGATTAGAGAACTTGGGAAGTGAGTCAGTTGTTGTTTGCTGATGATACAGCGATGTTGTCTGATTCAGGTGAGAAACTGCAGAAGCTGGTGACTGAGTTTGGTAAAGTGTGTGAAAGAAGAAAGCTGAGAGTAAATGTGAATGAGAGCAAGGTTATTAGGTACAATAGGGTTGAGGGACGTCAGTTGGGAGGTAAGTTTGAATGGAGAAAAACTAGAGGAAGTGAAGTGTTTTAGATATCTGGGAGTGGATCTGGCAGCGGATGGAACCATGGAAGCGGAAGTTAATCATAGGGTGGAGGAGGGGGCGAAAGTTCTGGGAGCGTTGAAAAATGTGTTGAAGTCAAGAACGTTATCTTGGAGAGCAAAAATGGGTATGTTTAAAGGAATAGTGGTTCCAACATTGTTATATGGTTGCGAGGCGTGGGTTTTTGATAGAGTTGTGCGGAGGAGGGTGGATGTGCTGGAAATGAGATGTTTGAGGACAATGTGTGGTGTGAGGTGGTTTGATCGAGTAAGTAATGAAAGGGTAAGAGAGATGTGTGGTAATAAAAAGAGTGTGGTGGAGAGAGCAGAAGAGGGTGTTTTGAAATTGTTTGGTCACATGGAGAGAATGCGTGAGGAAAGATTGACCAAGAGGATATATGTGTCAGAGGTGGAGGGAACGAGGAGAATTGGGAGACCAAATTGAAGGTGGAAAGATGGAGTGAAAAAGATTTTGAGTGATCGGGGCCTGAACATTCAGGAGGGTGAAAGACGTGCAAGGAATAGAGTGAATTGGAACGATGTGGTATACTAGGGTCGACGTGCTGTCAATGGATTGAACCAGGGTATGTGAAGCGTCTGGGGTAAACCATGAAAATTTTATGGAGCCTAGATGTGGAAAGGGAGCTGTGTTTTCAGTGCATTGTACGAGGCAGCTAGAGACTGAGTGTGAACGAATATGGCCTTTGTTGTCTTTTCCTAGCGCTACTTCGCGCACATGTGGGGGGAGAGGGTTGTTATTTCATGTGTGGCGGATTGGCGACGGGAATGAATAAGGGCAGACAGTATATATATATATATATATATATATATATATATATATATATATATATATATATATATATATATATATTTTCATACTATTCGCTATTTCCCGCGATAGCGAGGTAGCGTTAAGAACAGAGGGCTGGGCCTTTGAGGGAATATCCTCACCTGGCCCTCTTCTCTGTTCCTTCTTTTGGAAAATTGAAAAAAAAAAAAAAACGATATATATATATATATATATATATATATATATATATATATATATATATATATATATATATATATATCCCTGGGGATAGGGGAGAAAGAATACTTCCCACGTATTCCCTGCGTGTCGTAGAAGGCGACTGAAAGGGGAGGGAGCGGGGGGCTGGAAATCCTCCCCTCTCACTTTTTTTTTTTTTTTTTTTTCCAAAAGAGGGAACAGAGAAGGGGCCCAGGTGAGGATATTCCCTCAAGGGCCCAGTCCTCTGTTCTCAACGCTACCTCGCTAATGCGGGAAATGGCGAATAGTATGAAAGAAAAGAAAGAAATATATATATATATATATATATATATATATATATATATATATATATATATATATATATATATATATATATATCCTTAAATCTGAGCTGCAGTAAACAATAAATTACCACTCAATGCAGTTGTCAAAACGTATCATCATACCTCACTCTAACAGATTTCTCATACTTAGATAAGAACTAATATACCGTGCCACACAGTATTCAGAAATGAACTATCCTATATGGGTTCAACAAAGCTGTTCAGTGTTGCATGACGTTTCCAAGCCCTCGGAGTAATTGTATGATCCCACCTACGCTTGCTTGCTTACCCTGGGTTGTCGCTGGCCTATTTGAGATGCACAGGAGGTCTCAGAATGCGTTTTCTATTTCTTCTTTTAGTACCATTCCTCAGGCTCCTTAAAAGACTTTCCCCCGCTGCAATACTGGTCTGTGTTCCTCTCGTTTGTCTGGGCATGCTAGGGTCACCAACCCCATCCAACTTTAATCCAGTTTAGATTAAACGTTTGATTTTCTGCTCCTCTCTCTCTCTCTTTCTCTCAACATTCGCCCCCATATCGAGGTTATGTATTTTGTTTTTCATCCCTGCGTAAGAGAGTGTGTGTATGTGTGTGTGTGTGTGTGTGTGTAAGCATCTTAGGCATCAGGGTTTGTTGATTAGGACATTCATTACTGGGTAGAACCGTGGAATACCCGTCCTGTCGTAAGCTCTGGTTAACCTATGGTAATATGCAGGTCACTGGTAGAGACGAGAGATATGTTCAGAGACACACTAGCTGGCAGGTACGACATGCGACATTACAGAATGTTGCTATGGAGCAAATTAAGACTTAAGAGATTAGTATGACTTATGAAAGATTCTTTCAGTTGTCTGCAGATTATTCCATCCTCAATTCATGTTTGCTGAGATGGCACGAGCAACTGAGGCCCTAATCATGCCACACACACACACACACACACACACACACACACACACACACACACACACACACACACACACACACACACACACCCTAGCCTGAGCCAGGTACCGAAGGTAATGACCAATCCTTAAGGGTGGATGAACGGTTGGGTTGAACTGCGGACCGACTGCTGCAACCAGGATTCGAACCTAGAGCCCGACCATGGGCGGTCAGGAACACTAACCGATACACCAAGGGCAGTACCCCACACAAGGTATCATCCAAATGAAGCCTTGATGTACCTAGTGAATATTACGGATCGTGGTGAGTGCAGCAACTGAATAAAGAACGCGAGCTCGTTTGATTCCGTGTGTTCATATGAACCTCGTTTGAGTCCGGATTTTCGTATCTCTGTATTCGTATGAGCCACGGTGATGATTTCCCGTTACACGAGATGATATGCAACCTCAAAAAATAAAAAGAAATCGGTCGGTCGGTGGGATTTACAGTTCGTCTCGGCGGTTGAAACTTTAAAATACGTTTTAAATGTTTCTGAACATGTTGCATGCAGCAGTGGTCTGAAAGCACGGGCATGGTTTGACGCCGTAGCGTTAGTTCTGGCCCCAAGGGAAGGCAGTTGGCCCTAACGTGAGAAGAAGCTTGAGGTTACCACGAAGGGTTGGGGTAAACCTAGACTGCCCTCGACCAGAGACCTCATTCTCATCGGGTATTGCCAGGGAGCTGCAAAATGAAGTTTTGGAAAGGTCCAATAGTAATCGCCTTATCCATCCATCTCTCCTCGATATAGTTTCCCCTCCCCCAGGATGACTGCAAAGCCTGCTGTCCATTCTCGATACATATTTCGTATGAAGATATTCTGGAGTGGGAGAGAAAAAAAAAAAGGGGGGGTAACGAGCGCTATTGATTTTGGGGGTTCAGAAGATCAAAGGTCGAAAGGACTGCCGCGCTTTTGAGTTGGTTTTGGAAGACGTCGGGTCCCGGGGGGTGAATGATTATCATCAAGCCCTGTAGAAACTAGCTTAACTGTGCCTGTCTCTCTTTCTACTTGTCCTCCCGTCCGTCCACAATTTAACTTCTGCAGGATGACTGCAAAAGCCATGATTCTGTTCCATAATACTCTGGGATGAAGGTGCTTTAGAGGTAAAACAATGAGAACTGTTGGTTTGGGGGAAAGATATTGAAGGTCAAGGTCTCTGCTGTTGGTTTTGAAGATGACTTGGTTTCCACTCAGTAATTCGAGTTCGGCGTAATGTGTCTCGACACTTTAGTTCTATTTGATGGGTGTTGTTAAGACTTGGCATGTGTGTTTCCTCTTGGGGTCTGACATGTCTTTGCTGGCTCTGACATTAAATTGGACTGGTGTCAAGTTTACAGCCACGCTTGTCGACAATATTGTTTCAACACGCCTTCCTTACTTCTACTGGATGGATTTCATTAAGACGTGGAACATGTATCATCCTTGGAGTAAAAGATTTATATGATTATCTTAGGATCCACAGAACAGGTTTACTTTAGAGATACGGGTAGCCTTTATGTATCTCTCTTCGCTCATCCTCTCCATATGCCGGAACCACTTTAGCACACCTTGGTTGGCCCTGTCTTCCACATTCTGCTGTCTACGAGACCTCTCTCTGGCAATATCATTTCTTATACGAATAATCAGCCGGAAGACACATACCAAACTCAGACATTTTACTTCCAGCATATCTAACTTTTTCTTCTCAATTAAGTATTCCAGGCTCAGGGCGTGAATCTAAACCACACCAGTTATCAGTTAAAGACACTCATGTAGAATTGATAGTACGAGGTTCAAATAAAGACGGAAGAAGGTTCAAGAAGCGGAGAAAAGAATTTAGTATTCTTTTCAGTCAATATCCTGGATTAACATCAATACCATCCAGATCATGGAGGCGACCCGTGTTTTCCTGTACATCCTCGTACCTCCCTTCGCTTCCTCCAGTTACCAAACACGGCGTGAGTGTCTTACTCGCTTAACCCTCCTCACAGCCCAGCAGTGCAGTATCATGATAATGCCTGTCTATCCTCGCCTCTTATGTGAACCCATTAATGCAGCAGTGCATGAATTACCCGCATCATCTTTCTCTTCACTTCGCAACCCATACGTGCATAATTGCAACAAAGTCTGCCTCGCCTCGTCTCCTCGGCAGTCCATTAACGCAACACCGTATCAGTGTCGGCCTGTCTTCGCCTCCTCCAACATCCTATTAGTGTATTATGACAACATCGTCTGGATCCCATTCTCTTCATCGGAAGCCTCCTCTGCGGCACTGGCGGTGCGATCTAACTCCCCACACCTCGCGTCCGCTACCCACCCGCTCGCTGTGTAGATGCTCACTTGACTAACGCTTTGGATGGTCGAAAAGTTCAGGAACTTATCAGTAATGTAGTGGGGCGGCCCTTCTCTCTGATGGATAGCTAAATGGCCCCGCAGGATGGCGTCTTTCTAGGACCCCTTTCCCTCAAACTTCCTCCCGTGGTATAACCTATTAGCATTCTTTCCCACGAGCTAATGTGCCACTTAACGAAATTCGTAACGACGAGCCACGATTTTTTTCCCATTTCGTTATTGATAGAGATATGAGTAGTTGTTTTTAGGAGGGAGGAGGGGCAAGTAGGGGAGTTGATTATATTTACTACGATAGTAATGGTAAATCTAACATTATAGAATATATACAACTACCTACCTACCTACACACACACACACACACACACACACACACACACACACACACACTGAGTATGACAGGTCCTTCTCTCCAGCCGAGACTGGAATTTCCAGGCTCTCTACTGGATGAGTCTCCGTGTTATCCTCTTTCCTAACCTTACCTTTATGATCCGAGTGAGTCAGTAATTAACCCGGATAAGAGATCCGTGTCTCCAGAATGGCTAGGAACAGTAAACGGGCAGTGCTTATTCATCACTGTCCCTTTCATAAACCTGATTCCACTCACTACCCATTGTTTTAGGATTTGAACCTGTTTGTACGATAGGAACCCTTGAACTAGAGACTTCATTAGGATCTAAATCTGTTTGTACTTGAGGAACCCTTGATTGAGATACTGCATTAGGATTTGAACCTGTTTGTACGAGAGGAACCCTTGAACTAGAGACTTCATTAGGATCTAAATCTGTTTGTACTTGAGGAGCCCTTGATTGAGATACTGCATTAGGATTTGAACCTGTTTGTACGAGAGGAACCCTTGAACTAGAGACTTCAATAGGATCTAAACCTGTTTGTACTTGAGGAGCCCTTGATTGAGATACTGCATTAGGATTTGAACCTGTTTGCACGAAAGGAACCCTTGAATTACATACTTATAGAGACCTTATTCTAGGACGTCACAAAAAGGGGACAAAGGACAGAGTCATCTTTTACCCTCCAAGGGGAGGGATGGTGTGTGTTGTCCCCTGGGCTCTGTCAGTGACTGGCATCCCTTCAAAAGTTTGGAGTTGAGGGGAAAGTTTCGTGACAATCATATTAAGCTTTCTGACTCGTACTTCATATTGTTGAGAGTTAAGTGCTGACTCCCGCCAAGTGTCGGCAACATAGTGACATCCAGAGGCTCGGGATGGAGCTAGGGGTCGGGGATGGAGGGTTACCTGGGATGATGCTGGGTAGGTCTTGCCTTTTTATGAAGAGAGAGAGAGAGAGAGAGAGAGAGAGAGAGAGAGAGAGAGAGAGAGAGAGAGAGAGAGAGAGAGTGTGTACTGTACTTGCCTACTTACGAGTACTTTGCCATTGTGTGTATGTGTGTGTGTGTGTGTGTGTGTGTGTGTGTGTGTGTGGGATGCTGTCGTTCATGTGTGAGATGGAATGTTGTGTTTGTGTGTGTGTGGGTAAGGAAGAAAGAGGGAGTCCAAATAGTCAGGATCGTGGGCCAAGAAGGAGAATTCGATAGCCAATAAGAAGAGAAGCCATGGGGTCCACAAGTAAAGAAAATATTATCTTTTTTTTTTTTTGCTTCTTATTAATCAGTTTTAAATGACAGTGTTACCATGAGTGGAAACTGAAAGCAAAATTTAGCACGAGGAAAAAAATTTGAGTCGAAATTTCACACCTTGTCAAACTGGACACATTTTTGTCATACGAAGTTTTGTTGATATAAACACACTCATTTCCCGCTACACAACTAGTTCACAATGCTAACTTTAGCAAAATATTCGACTGAGAATTTATGTATTCAAGTCCGAGGAGCATTTTGATCATTTCAAAACATATGGATCATGGTACATTTTTTTTCTTCATACTCTGAGAACATAAATCTAATGATGTAGTACAGTTTTGAATATCAAAATCAAAATTTTTGGTGTCCTAGATTCTCATTTATCCAAATATTCGCCTGTAAATTCTGAATACCGAAGCGATGGAGACATACTTCCAATATCGTTGTGAGCAGATTAAAATACATTTTCCTCTTTATATCACAACTGTTCCCTCAAATGATCATCTTATCAGTCCTGATTATCATCGTTATCTTGTCATTCCACCTCAATTTCATGTCTTCGTATCATTTAGCGTTCATGTGCCACATCGTGTTCTATGACGTACGTTAGTTCGACGGATGAAATATCGTTACGAATATTGGAGGGATTTGAGAAATATTCAGCTAAGCAACGAATATTCATCTCGCTTCGTACGGCTGCTAAAACACAAAGTATTTTACTGACTGGAATCATAAGGACATAGACAGTTTTGGACATACACATAGGCAGTTTTGGACATACACATTAATAAGTTTACAGTTATTTATAAACACACACACACACACACACGCACAAGCACAGGCACACATGCATACATACAAAGCAAATTACAGACTCAAGAAAAACCGACAGAAAATGAGGATAAGAAATTTACTTTCTTCACATTTGTTGGCGTTGAATGGAGACAATCAGTGAGCGAACGTGACTTCGGTTCCGACCCCGATAACCCAGCAAACATCGAGTACTCCCCAGCTGTCCACTACTTCCTCTGGCATTCCTCCCCTCGCTAACCATCCCACAACATACACGTGAAACTACAGTACCACTTCGCAGCCACCTCCCGTTGCCAGCCCACAAGCACGGCCACTGTTGTATAGTACTGTCTACGCCACTACCAACCACTGCTGGTCGGGAGCCATACTATTGCCACTGTCAGTCATTCACAGTAAGTCTCTCCGTAGGTAGATCCACCAGTAACACTCACAAACACAACATCAGCTGCCAGGGATTCATAACATGGTCATATAACCCTTCGCGCCAACGGGCCACGTCGATATGTGTGTGTGTGTGTGTGTGTGTGTGTGTGTGTGTGTGTGTGTTTGTTGATGGAACCTGTTGCAGGATGCAGCTACTCAACGCATCCACATCGGTACAAAATCACCACCAGCCGACACCCACACCACCACACACCACTTCATCCACGCCCGCACCATCACCGCACATTTCGAGCTGTGCTCACACACCCAGGACGTGATGCCAGCCAAGTATCACCATCACCAGACTCCTCCACTCCTCTCCCACCTACCACCATCTAAAGTGACACCAGTGATGCCCATTACCAACCACACTCAGACTCCCTCCCACACAGCCATCGCTGCTGCCCTTACGTAAACACACACACACACACACACACACACACACACACACACACACACACAGAACTCCAATAGGATGTGAACTACAATGGAAATAGATGGTAACTATCTCTCCATCTAGTTAATGACTGTGAAGTGAACGGCCACAGAAATATGGTTGGCTGATGAGGTCCGCGCCTCACACTCCACCCAGCCACGTCTCTTAGTTTATTTCCCACTGTCTTTTGTGTAATATAAAACCATGAACTTTTCCTGAATGACCAGATGGAACGGATGTAGATTCATAGGAAAGAGCGGGAGAGGGACGCGTCGCTCGTTGTGACCTAAAAGGATAAAAACTTAGATGGTGAATTATGGATCATAATTGGATGATCGCACGGGCTTCCCGCCGTCAGTGGCCATGTAGAAATACACACACACACACACACACACACACACACACACACACACACACAGGAGATTTTCTGTCACGGACAGATATCGCACAAAAATTTTAGCCTGTACAGTTTAAGACTCCGCATTTAATTTTCCATCCACACATTCGGGTTCAGCTGTGCACATCTGGCCTGCACACTGCCCGGAAGAAGTGAGCGTGTGTGGCGGGCCTAAGACGTGCAGCTGTGGAGGTGAATTTGTCAAGGAGGACGAAAGAAAATGAGTTCTCGCCTGCGCAAATATGGGAGATAAAAGTCCAGGCGAGGATTAGCTTTCCCAGGGCAAGGAAGTGGAAAGAGTCTCAGTGTGGGATGGACG